>NC_133854.1:547576-667576 GCF_047830755.1 Zonotrichia albicollis
CCCCAAAATTTCTTCCCTCATTTCTACCAAATTTCCCCAATTACCTCTGAATTTCTTCCCTCCTTCCTCCCCATTTGCCCCCATTTCTCCGAAATTGTCCTCAAATTTCCTCCCCCATTTCCCCCATTACCTCCAAATTTCCCCCAAATTTCTTCCCCTATTTCCTCCCCATTTTTCCCAATCCCCCCCAAAATTTCGTTTCCGCATTTCTTCCCCATTTCTTCCCAAATTTCCCCCAAATTTCTTCCATTTTTCTCCATTTCCCCCAAATTTTTTCCCTCATTTTCCCCAATCCCCGCCAAACTTCTTTCCTCATTTTTCCCCCCATTTTCCCCCAATCCTGCACAAATTTCCTTTCCCATTTTCCCCCATTTTTCCCCTATTTCTCCCCATTTTCTTCCCCCATTTTCCCGCAATTCCCCCCAAATTTCTTCCCCCATTTTCTCTGACCTCCCCTCCATTCTTTCCTCATTTTCCCCCATTTTTCCCCAAATTCCCCCCACCACCACAGCCCACCCCCCAACCACCACCACCCTCCCCCCCCCTCCCCTCCCCATAACCCCCCACCCCCTCCCCCTCCCCTCCCCCCTCCCCCCCCACCATGCCCGCCCCTCCCCCCCTGGCCCTGGCCTTGGCCTTGGCCCTTTGGGCAGCGCCGCCCCGGCCCCGGCCGCGCCCTCCGGCCAGTCCGGCCCCCTCCGGCCCCTCGGGCCCCCTCGGGCCAGCCGGGCCCGCCGCCCCCCGAGCCGCCCCCCGAGCCCGACCCGCGCTTCCCGGTGGTGCCCACGCAGTACGGGCGCCTGCGGGGCGCGCGCCGCGACCTCTCCAACGAGCTGCTGGGGCCGGTGCAGGCTTCCTGGGGGTGCCCTACGCCGCCCCCCCGCTCGGCCCGCGCCGCTGGGCGCCCCCCGAGGCCCCCGCCGCCTGGGGGGGGGGGTCCGCGACGCCACGGCCTTCGCCCCCGCCGTGCCCCCAGAACCTGCGCGCGGGGCCGCCGCCGCTGATGCTGCCCCTGTGGCTCAGCGACAACCTGGAGGCGGCCGGCGCCTACGTGGCGGCGCAGAGCGAGGACTGCCTGTACCTGAACCTCTACGTGCCCAACCGAGGATGGTAATGCACCTGAGATACACCTGGGGACAGGTGTGATACACCTGAGATACACCTGAGATACACCTGGGAGACATTGAGATATACCTGGGGATGGGGTCTGGGGGGATACAGAGCAAGGATTGCCTCTACCTGAACCTCTACGTGCCCACCGAGGATGGCAGGGTACCTGTGACACACCTGTGACACACCTGGGTACACCTGAGATACATGGGATATACCTGGGGATGGGTCTGGGTAAGACAGAGCGAGGACTGCCTGTACCTGAACCTCTACGTGCCACAGAGGATGGTAATGCACACCTGGGGTACACCTGGGGACAGGTGGATACCCCTGAGATACACCTGAGATACACCTGGGAGACATGGGATATACCTGGGCATGATGGGATACACCTGGGTGTGAGTGTGGGGCTGCGCAGAGCGAGGACTGTCGTCTACCTGAACCTCCACGTGCCCCGCTGAGGACGGTAAATTACCTGTGATCACACCTGGGGAACAGGTGAGGGGCAGAAACACACCTATGGACTAGGCACAACGCACCTGGCTCACCTGGAACATACCTGGGGATATGTTTGACACACCTGGGGACAGGTGAGGGGCAGGAACACACCTGGGGCACACCTGGGGACAGGTGAGGGGCAGGAACACACCCATGGACAGGCACAACAGCACCTGGGCACACCTGGGGACAGGTGAGGGGGGACTTGGAATGGCAGGAGTGGGCGTGGCTATGGAAATGGGGAGTGGTCAGGTTAGGGGAGGGGCTCTACTCAGCTCTGCACCCATTCAAAGAACAGACATGTGGGTGTGGCCAGGTTAGGGTGGGCGTGGTCAATGAGGGAGGGGCGTGGCCAGCCCCACACAGGTGAGGGAAGGAATTGGGGCAAAAATGAGAAAAGTGGAGCAAAATTGGGAAAGTGAGGAAAAAAACCGGTGGAAATTGAGGAAAGGGGCGGGGCCAAGGGAGGGGCAAGGGCAGCTCCACCCCCAAATCTCAGTCCAAAAAACAGGAGAAAAAAGAGAAATTTGGGCAAAATTTAGTGGAAAACTGGAGTGGGAAACGGATAAATCAGGAAATGGGGCAAAATCCAGGGAAATTGGGAAAAGCAGGCGGGAAAACAGGTGAGGGGCGTGGCCTGGTCTGGCCCCACCCCCAACTGGGGGGAAAGGGCAGGAAAAGGGAAAATCTGGGTGGGAAAATCTGGAAATTGGGATTTGGGGGAAAAAACAACAAAATTGGGCAAAAAGGGGGCGGTGCAGCCCTTCTCAAGCCCCGCCCACAAGCCACAGCCCCGCCCCCTGCTCGGGGTCCACTCAGTGTCCAGTGTCCATCCCAGTGTCCATCCCGTGTCCACTTAGAGTCCATCCCAGTGTCCACTCAGTGTCCATCTCGTGTCCACTCAGTGTCCACTCAGTGTCCATGCAGTGTCCATCCCAGTGTCCATCCCAGTGTCCATCCCAGTGTCCACTCAGTGTTCATCCCGTGTCCAGCCAGTGTCCACTCAGTGTCCACTCAGTGTCCATCCCAGTGTCCATCCTGTGACCACTCAGTGTTCATCTCGTGTCCACTCAGTGTCCACTCAGTGTCCATGCAGTGTCCATCCCAGTGTCCCATCCCGTGTCCACTCAGTGTCCATCCCAGTGTCCACTCAGTTTCCATCCCGTGTCCACTCAGTGTCCATCCCAGTGTCCATCCTGTGTCCACTCAGTGTCCATTCCACCCCCCTGGCCCCTCCCCCAGCCCCATTTTTGGGCCCTTTTCCAATTTTTTTCCCATTTTTCCAATTTTCCCCATTTTGGGGCTTTTTCCCCCCATTTTCCCCCATTTCCCTCCATTTCTCCCATTTTCCAATTTTCCCCATTTTTCCCCCATTCCAGTTTTTCCCATTTTCCCCCAACTTTTGGGGCCTTTTTTTTCCCCATTTTCCCCCATTTCCAATTTTTCCCATTTTCCCCCAATTTTGGATTTTTCCTCCCATTTTCCCCTCCCCATTTTTTATGGGGGAGGTTTCTGGAACGTTCCAACTCCTCTTTTTTCGGGGGGGGGGGAATTTTGCCCCTCCCCCCCAATTTTTTTTAAATTTTAAATTTTTTTGTTCTTTCCCCCGACCCTGCCCCCGACCCCATTTTCGCTCCTTTTTGCCCCAAATTTTTTTCCTTTTCTCTCCCCCCGGTCCAGGTTTGCTCGGCAAAAAGCGCGAGGACGGCGCGGCCGGCGGCCCCCCCCCCGGACTCAGGTATTTTCTGCATGTTTTGGGGCAAATTCCGCCGTTTTTGGGTCTTTTGCATTATTTTTCTGCTTCTTCCCCCCCCTTTTCTTTTTGGGTTTTTTTGGGTTTTTTTGGGTGTTTTTTTTTTCTTCCCCTCCCCCCTTTCCCCTCCCCCACCCCCCAAATTCTCTCCCGTGGGGGGGGGGAAGGGGGGGAATTTTTAAATCTTTTTTTTTTGTGCCTTTTTTGGTTCTTTGTGGAATTTTTCTGGGGGGGGTTTGGTTCTTTTCTTTTTTTTGTTTTATTGTGGTTTTTTGTTCTTTTTCTTTTTTTTCTCTTTTTTTCTCTCTTTTTTTTCTCTTTTTTTGTGTTTTTTTTGGCTTCTTCGCGGGGGGGGTTTGGGGCAGATTTTTGGTTTTTTGGTTTTTTTTGTTGTTGGTGTTTTTTTTTGGTGTTTTGGTGGTTTTGGGTTTTTTGGTGGTTTTTTGGATGCCCCTCCCCTCCCTTCCCTTGTCCCCCCCCTCCCCCCCTCCTTTGCTCATTGTCCCCAAGGGGGGGGACGTTTGCCATGGAAATGGCCCCAAAAAAGGGAAAAAAAAAACCCCAAATTACCCCAAATTGACCTAAAATGACCCCAAATTGACCCAAAGTGTCCCCATGTGACCCCAAAGTGACCCCAAAATGACCCTAAATGTCTCCAAAAGTGACCCCAAATGACCCCAAAATTACCACAAGGGTGTCCCCAGGATGTCCCAAATCCCAGGGAGGTCCCCAAGGATGTCCCAACGGTGTCCCCAAGGGTGTCCCCACCCCCAGAGATGTCCCCAAGCTGTCCCCATCCCTGCCCCTGCCCTGTCCCTCGATGTCCCCAAGTGTCCTCACCCTGTCCCCCTGCCCTGATTTCCCTGATGTCCCCAATGTCATTTGGATGTCATTTTGATGTCCCCAATGACAGCGGCAAGAAGCCGGTGATGCTCTCACTGCCCCTGTCCCAATGTCCCCAATATCCCCAATATCTCCAATGTCCCCAATGCCCCCAAGATCCCCAATATCCCTGATATTCCCAATGTCCCCAATCCCCCCAATGATATCCCCAATGTCCCTGATATCGCTGATGTCCTCAGTGTCCCCAGTGTCCCCAATGTCACCCCAATGTCCTCTTGGTGTCCCCAGACATCCGTGACAGCGGCAAGAAGCCGGTGATGCTGTTCCTGCACGGTGGCTCCTACATGGAGGGGACGGGGAACATGTTCGATGGCAGCGTCCTGGCGGCCTACGGCAATGTCATCGTTGTCACCATGAACTATCGGCTGGGGGTCCTCGGTAAGGGCATTGGGGACACTGGGGACACTGGGGACACTGGGGGTATTGGGGGCTCTGAAGACATTGGGGACATTGGGGACATGGGGGCATTGGGGACATTGGAGGCATTGGGGACATTGGGGGGCATTGGGTACATTGGGGACATTGGGGGGCATTTGGGGGCATTGGGGACATTGGGGGACATTGGGGGAATTGGGGACATGTTCGATGGCAGCGTCCTGGCGGCCTACGGCAATGTCATCGTTGTCACCATGAACTACAGGCTGGGCATGCTGGGTAAGGGCACTGGGGACACTGGGGACGTTGGGGACATTGTGTGTCCTGGCCCTGTCCCCCAATGTCCCTGGCACCATGTCCCCTATGTCCCTTTGGTGTCCTGGCAGCGTCCCCAATGTCCCTGAGAGTGTCCTTACCTCCCTGCCAGTGTCCCCATGATGTCCCCAATGTCCCCTCGGTGTCCCCAACATCCCTGGTGGTGTCTCCAACGTCCTCGTGGTGTCTCCATGATGTTCCCTCGATGTCCCCACGATGTCCCCAATGTCCCCTCGGTGTCCCCAGGGTTCCTGAGCACGGGGGACCAGGCGGCCAAGGGCAATTACGGACTCCTGGACCAGATCCAGGCGCTGCGGTGGCTCCATGAGAACGTCGGGCACTTTGGGGGCGACCCCAGCGCATCACCATCTTCGGCTCCGGCGCCGGCGCCGCCTGCGTCAGCCTCCTCATCCTCTCACACCACTCGGAAGGTACCGAAACTGAGGGAAATGGCCCCAAAATTAATATCAAGGACAAATCCAATCCCTGTGACCCCAATGACCCCAAACCTAGTGGAACCCCAATCCCTCATCCCCATGACCCCAAACCCTGGTGAGACCCCATCCCTATGACCCCAAACCTTGGTAGGACGCCATCCCCACATCCCCCATGACCTGGTGAGACCCCATCCGAAACACCTCCCATGACCCCCAAACCCCAATCCCACCCCACCCCACGCCCCCACTGACCCCGTGTCCTGCTTTCTCCAGGCCTGTTCCAGAAGGCCATCGCGCAGAGCGGCACGGCCATCGCCAGCTGGTCGGTCAACTACCAACCCCTGAAATACACCCGTCTGCTGGCGGCCAAGGTGGGCTGCGAGCGCGCGCCGACACCGGCGCCGCCGTCGAGTGCCTGCGCCGGCAGCCCTTCCGCGCCCTGGTGGACCAGGATGTGCAGCCCGCCCGCTACCACGTGGCCTTCGGGCCAGTGGTGGACGGCGACGTGGTGCCCGACGACCCCGAGATCCTGATGCAGCAGGGCGAGTTCCTCAACTACGACATCCTCATCGGCGTCAACCAGGGCGAGGGGCTCAAGTTCGTGGAGGACTCACTGGAGAGCGAGGACGGCATCTCGGCCTCCTACTTCGACTTCACAGTGTCCAACTTCGTGGACAACCTCTACGGGTACCCCGAGGGCAAGGACATCCTGAGGGAGACCATCAAGTTCATGTACACGGACTGGGCGGACCGCGACAACGGCGAGATGAGGAGGAAGACGCTGCTGGCGCTCTTCACCGACCACCAGTGGGTGGCGCCGGCGGTGGCCACGGCCAAGCTGCACGCCGAGTACCAGTCGCCCGTGTACTTCTACACCTTCTACCACCACTGCCAGACGGACGCGCGGCCCGAGTGGGCGGACGCGGCGCACGGCGACGAGATCCCCTACGTGTTCGGGGTGCCCATGGTGGGAGCCACCGACCTCTTCCCGTGCAACTTCTCCAAGAACGACGTCATGCTCAGTGCCGTGGTGATGACCTACTGGACCAACTTTGCCAAGACAGGGTGGGTGGGGCAACGGTTGGTGAAGGGTTGGGCAATGGTTGGGCCAGTTGGGTTTTTGGGTGGTCAGTTGGAAGGTTGAGTGGTCAATTGAGTGGTCAGTTGGGTGGTTAGATAGGTGGTTGAATGGTTGGTGGTGTGACTGGTCAGTTGGATGAGGAGTTGAGTGGTTGAGTGGTCACTTGGGTGGTTGAGTGGTCAGTTGGGTGGTTGAATGGTTGATTGGGTGAATGGTCAGTTGGATGAAGAATTGAGGGGTCAGTTGAATAGTTGGGTGATCAGTTGGGTCGTTGGGTGGTTGAATGATCAGTTGGGTAGCTGGGTGATCTCTTGGTTGAGTGGTCAGTTGCGTGGTTCAATGGTTGGTTGGGTGGGTGATCAGTTGAGTGGTTGGATGAAGAGTTGAGTGGTTGAGTGATCAGTTGGTTGTTGATTGATTCCTTGGGTGCTTGGTCAGTCATTGGTCGGTCAGTTGGTCACTCAGTCAGTTGGGTGATCTGTTGGTTGGTTGGGTGATGGGTTGGGTGATTGATCAGTGCGTCAGTCATTGATTGGTCACCTGGCCATGTGCTCAGTTGGCCGGCTGGTCAATCGGTCACTCTGCCCGCAGGGACCCGAACCAGCCGGTGCCGCAGGACACCAAGTTCATCCACACCAAGCCCAACCGCTTCGAGGAGGTGGTGTGGACGCGCTTCGACGGCAAGGACAAGCGCTACCTGCACATCGGCCTCAAGCCGCGCGTGCGCGACCACTACCGCGCCAACAAGGTGGCGTTCTGGCTGGAGCTGGTGCCGCACCTGCACAACCTGCACCAGCTGCCGCCCTCGTCCACCACCACGCGCCTGCCGCCGCCCCCGCGCCGCCCCCCGCCCACGCGGCGGCCCTCGCCCACCACGCCCGTGCAGAACGGCGGATTCGGCGGCGGCGAGGATGACGACGATGACGGCGACGGGCGCCGGCGTTTCGCGCCCTTCCCCGGAGACTCGCGGGACTACTCCACGGAGCTCAGCGTCACCGTGGCCGTGGGCGCCTCCCTCCTCTTCCTCAACATCCTGGCCTTCGCCGCGCTCTACTACAAGCGGGACAAGCGCCCCGTGGGGGAGGGGCTGCGGGGGGGTTTGGGGGTGGGGCCTCGGCGGCTGAGCCCGCCCACGGCCCCCACGTCATCGTCGGGCCGCGTGGTGGCCACCAATGACCTGCTGGGGGGTCACCACGGCGGGGGCGGGGCGGAGGAGGAGCTGGTGCAGCTGCAGCTGAAGCTGCCGGCGGTGGGGGGAGGGGTGGGCATGATGATGGGGGTGGGGGGGATGGGGGTGGGGCTGGGGGGAGGGGAGCCCCCCGAGGTGCCCCCCTCGGGCCCCCCCGATTACACGCTGGCCCTGCGCAGGGCCCCCGAGGACGTGCCCCTCCCCCACACCGCCCACGCCCCGCCCCCCTCCAGCGCCGCCCCGCCCCCCTCGCTGCTGCCCCCGCCCCCCACCACCATCACCATGGTGCCGGGGGGGCTCCCGGCCCTGCACCCCTTCGGGGCGCCCTTCCCCCCCCCAGGCCACAACAGCGCCCTGCCCCACCCCCACTCCACCACGCGCGTATAGGGGGAGGGGCCAGGGAGCCCCGCCCCCGATCCTGCCCCGCCCCCCGCTCTTGCCCCGCCCCCACTCCAAGTCCTGCTCCACCCCCACCGCTCCTGACCCCGCCCGGAATGGACTAAAGGGGGGGAAACCCCTCTGCCACCCGCCCATCCCCCACCCATTACCCTCCCCCACCCCTAAAATTGCGGGAGGGAAACCCCAAATACGGGGTCACCCCTCCCCCACCCGCTGATGATTTTTGGGGACTCCACTCCCGTTCCTGCCCCTCCCCCCACCCCGTGGGGGGGCTGAGCCGCATGGGGACCCCTCCCCCATCCTGGGGACCCCTCCCCGACCCTGGGGACCGCCCCTCCCTCACCCTTCAAAAATAAATCCCGCATGGGAATCCGCCCCTCCCCCACCCCAGCCGGAATTATGGGGGGGGGGGTCTCCCCTCCCCCCATACCCCGCCTCTCCCCCACCCCCCAAAAACCAGGGGGGAGCCCAAAAATGGGGTGGGTGAGGGGCTGACCCAGTGGGGGAGGGGATTTGGAGACCCACCCCCCACAAAAGCTGCATGATCCTGATTGGCTGGGCCAGAACGAGGCCAAACCCTGGGGGGGGGAGGGGTCCCATCTCTGCCCCTCCCCACCCACGATTTTTTTCCCAATTTTAGATTTTTTTGGGGGTTTTTTTTGCCGCTTTCTTGGACGGAGAAATTTGTGCCAAACGTGGGGGGAGGGGCGGCCCGGCCCCTCCCCCCTTCCCCTCCCCCATCCTCCACCCAACCGCTGACCCCCCCCACCCCGGGGACCTCTCCTCCCCCACCCCCCCATAAAAATGGCCGTGACCTTTGACCCAAGAACGTCGCCATGGAGATGGGGGAGGGGTAGTGATGACGTCATTGTGGGGTGTCACCCACCCCTGTTACATCACTGCCTCCAGCGGTGATGTTACTGCTGTGACGTCATCAATGACCCTATGATGTCACTGGTTGCCATAGTTATGCCATCCTGTGATGTCACTGGTGGCCACGGTGGTGACATCTTGTGATGTCGTCGGTTGCCATTATGATGTCATATATTGGCATGATGACATCATCCCATGACTGCACTGATGGTGATGTCATTGGTGACACTGTGACGTCATAAATCGTTGTGGTGGTATCGCCCAATGATGTCACTGCCCACAGTTTGTGATGTCAGTGCTACGGCATCATTTTTTCCAGTGACGTCACCGGTTGCCATGGCAACATCGCCCTGTGGCGTCACTGGTGATGTCACCCCTGTGACATCATTTTACCCCAGTTGCCACGACAATGTCGCATTATGACATTACTGGTTGCTATGGTGATGCAAACACTGTGACGTCAACTTTGCCCTGTGATGTCATTGGTTACTCGAGTGATATCACCTGATGACGTCACTGGCTGCTATGGCGACATTGCCCTATGATGTCATTGATCCCTGGGGCGACATCATCCTATGATGTCTTGGGTTGCCATGGTGACACCATCCCTGTGATTTCACTGGTGACCCTATGACATCACCAATGGAGTCGGTGATGTCACCTCATGGCATCACCCATTGCTACATTGACGCCACCCTATGATGTCACCAGTTGCCATGGAGACCGCCCCGTTGCTCTGGCAAGGTCACCTTGTGATGTCACTGGTTACCATGGTGATGTAGCCACCGTGACGTCATCGGTATCCCCTATGACGTCATTAATCTAATGGGTGATATTGCCTGATGATGTCACTGGTTGCCATGAAGACCACCCCCGTTGCCGCGGCGACATCACTGTGACCCCTCCCCGGTTGCCATGGAGACGCCCCTCCCCCCTCCACCGTCTCCCCCCGTCCCTCCCCCACCCCAGAGCTTCTATTTTTATTCCCGGGGGGGCCGCGGGGGAAGGGGAGGGGTGGGGGAGGGGCGGGCGGGACCCCCCAGCGTTAGGGGGGAGGGGCGGGGGTTGGGGGAGGGGCGGGGGGAGGGGCGGCCCCGCGGGCGTTTTTAATTAAAAAAAAAGAAAAAAAATTCCGGAAAAAAACCTAAATTTCGGAACCCTGAAGTGATGGAGAGCTATGTGCGCGTGCGCTGGGGGCGGGGCTGGGAATGGCGAGATCTCATTGGCTGAGAGGAGGGGGGGGTGAGGGGACTGGGATAAACTGGGAGGGACTGGGGGGACTGGGACGGACTGGGATTGAACTGGAATAAACTAGAGGGGACTGGGATTGAACTGGGGCGAACTGGGACAAACTGGAAAGGGCCGTTTTTCCGTGAAATCAGCCCAAAATGAGGCGTTTCCAGCCAAGGGGCAGTGAATCCCCTCTGGGCGATGGGAGGGTCGCCGCTGAGGGGACGGAAAGCGCAGGAAGAGCCAGAGGTGAGAGACCCCCAAAGCCCCGTCCCTCACCGCGGGAGCAGCCAGGACGCGGCGCTGGTGGAAAATGCCGGTTTTGGTGGTGGAAAATGCCGTTTTTCCGTGAAACCCGCCCAAAACGAGGCGTTTCCCGCCGAGGGGCGGTGAATCCCCTCAGGGCGGTGGGAGGGGCGGCGCTGAGGGGACGGAAAGGGCGGGAAGCGGAGGCGCACGGGACGCTAGGGGGCGGTGCGTCAATCAGCCAATCAGCGGCGGCGCTGCGGCGGAGGAGGCGGGGCTTGCGACAGCGGGAAGATGGCGGCGGGCAGCGCCGGCACCGGGCCGGGAGCGGGGCCCGGCGGAGGCCCCGGAGCCCGCAGGGGCAGCGCGAGCCGCGACGCGGAGGCCGAGGTTTGGTGCCGGCGGGTGCGGGAGCTGGTGAGCGCGGTTCCCGCCAACCGGCTCTGCTTCGAATGCGGCCAGCGCGGCGTCACCTACGTGGACATCAGCGTGGGCAGCTTCGTGTGCACCGGCTGCTCGGGGGCGCTGTGAGCGGGGCATGGCCGGGGCGTGAGGGCGGGCCCGGGGGAGGAGCGGGGGCGGGACTAATTAACACCTGAGCGCGGTGGGCGGGGCCGCACTTCGTCAAAGTGTCATTGATTGGCTGTTCCCTTTGTGGGCGGGGCTCGGCGGGAGGGGGCGTGGCCGCGGCACGTGGCTTCACAGGCTGCGCTATTCGGGCGCCTCTTTTTGGGGACACAAAGCTCATTTTTGGGTGTTTACGGGCGCAGGGGGGGCGCTGACCCCCCGAATCCCCCCGCAGGCGGGGACTGAACCCCCCGCACCGCGTCAAGTCCATCTCCATGACCACGTTCAGCGAGGCCGAGGTGCTGTTCCTGCAGGCGCATGGCAATGAGGTAAGGGGATGGTTGCTGGGGGGGCTCTGCCGTGTCCATCCCACCCTGTCCCCGTCTCCACGGACCCTCCCCGGCCCCCCAGGCCTGCAGGAGGGTCTGGCTTGGCACCTTCGACCCCCGGACGTCGCTGCTCCCCGACTCCCGTGACCCCCAGAAGGTGAAGGAGTTCCTGCAGGAGAAATACGAGAAGAAGCGATGGTAGGAAAGGGGCTGGGGACGTTTTTACGGGGGGCAGCACGGGGTGGGGACCCCTGAGATAATTGTTCCCCTCCCATGGCAGGTACGTGCCACCAGAACAAGTGAAAGAACAAGTGAAAGAACAAGTGAAGCCCCCCCAAAGCACCTCAGCAGAGCCCGGGCCCCCCCAGCTCCTCCACGGGGACACAGGGACGCTGCCACAGGTGGGACCGGACCCCTCCTGGGGGTGCCGAGGTGGGAACAGCCCCCCCTGACCCTGCGGTGTCCCCGCAGCCTCGCCCAGCTGCCCGAAAAGCCAGCACCGACCTCCTGGCTGACATCGGGGGGGACCCCTTCGCCAGCCCAGCTCCTGCCCCCGCCTTCGCAGCCTTCCCTGGTGAGCTTGGGGGTCTCGGGGACTCGGGGATGGGAGCACGGGGGTCTCCAGTGACCTGGTAACCCCTGAGTGACCCCAGCTTTGTCCCCAGGCCCTGCCCCAGCCCGGTCTGCCTTCCCTGCTTTCGATGCCTTTGGAACCAGCCCTGGAGCACCCACGTTTGGGGGGGCTGTGCCCCCCTTCCACATCCCCCCCAGCACCACAGGTACCCCAAGAGCCCCCGGGACTCTTGGAGAGGGACCAGGGAGGGCTTTGGTGCCGCCCAGGTCTTTGGGACACCTGGAATTGATGGGCAAGGGGGTGATTGGGGTCTCCTCATCCCTTGGGGTGCTGGGGAGGGGGCTTGGGGTCCCACCATCCCTCCACGGTGACACCTGTGCCCACCCCCCAGGCTACACCAACCCCTTCACAGCTCCTGTGGCCCCCAGACCCTCCACAAACCCCTTCGAGATCAACGGGCCTGGTGAGTGACCCCCTGAGCCCCCCCAGTTCCCTGACCCCATTATTCCCTGACCAGGGTGGGTCTGGGACGCCTCTGACCCCCAATTCCCTGACCAGGGTGGGGTGTGGGGGTCCCAATCCTCTGTCCCCTCTCTCAGGTGCTGCTTTCACCTTGCCCCCTGTTCCTGGGGGCTTCCCCAGCCCCTTCCAGGCCGATGGTAAGAGACGAGCGGGTTAAATATTGTTAAATTTTATATGTTTATAAACTGTCCACCCTCCCACTGACCCCTCCCCATTTTCCCCCCTCAGGTTTGCCTTTTTCTGGGTTCAGCGTTGCCAAAGCTTCCACCAACCCCTTCGTGGTGAGCACCGGGGGGTTGAGGAGGGGTCCGGGCCCCCTTTCCCTGCCGCTGACACCCCCTGTGCCCCCCCAGACTGTCCCGGCCCCGGCGGCGCCGTTTGGGATCCGGCACCGGGCCACCAACCCCTTCCTATGACCACAGCTGCTCCCTGGGGGCCCCGCAGCACACGGCCTCTCCGCCGGGACCAGGTTTTATTTTTGTTCCGAGAGATTTATCGCGATATCTAATATATATTCGGTAAAAACGGCTCCGATCCGTCTCGCTGCGTTGCCGCGCCGAGACCTCCCCTCACGGCTGTGCCTTCGGTAAAGATGGCGGCCTCCTCTTAGGGCTCTGCCCTCGGTAAAGATGGCGGCCATGGGTGAAGCCTCCCCTTCACGGCTTTGCCCTCATTAAAGATGGCGTCCCCAGAGCCCCCTATGTGCCCTCAGCCACGATGGCGGCCTGGGCCTCACCCCATGAAGGTGCGGTCATGGCAGCCTGCCCTCAACAAAGATGGTGCCAGGGGAAATTACCGGGGTTGGCCATTAACGAAGGCACCGGGGGGGGGGAATTAACGGAGGCACCGAGGGGGGTGGAGGGGAATTAACGGAAGCACCGGGGGGGGACGGACGCCCCCAGCCCCTCCTGCGGGGCCCGGGCCCGGCTCGGCTCCTCCCGCACCTGCTGGGGAAGGGCGGAATTAGCGGCGGAGCTTTGGGGACGGGGTGGGGGGGGGGGGGACACACGGGGCGACACAGCACAGCTTGGGGGGCGGGGGGCGTCCCCTTTTGGGCACAGAAAGGGCGAAAACGGACAAAAAGCTGAGCGGTGGCAGCAGGAGAGGGGCAGGACTGAACCCCCCCGCCCCGGGGTTTGGTCCCAGCCGGTGATCGGTGTCACAAAGGGACAGGGATGTACCAAGTCTGATTTTGAGGGGGGTATCCACACTCAGAAACAAAACTATTACTGTTATAATAATTAGAGCGACAGCCCTATATTAGTTAAATATAATAATTTTAATAATAATATTTAATTACAATAAATTTTGGTCATCCTTATTTTAGTGTTCCTCCGCCATAATTAAGTTACAATTAACTGTAATAATTAACTTATGTTCACAGTCCTGTATAACAACTCACTATAATACCTCATTATTATAATAGTGACAACTTATTATAATAATAAAACTCATAATAATAACTCATAATTAATTATAATATGAATAATTGAGTTCACACCCCCAGGGGGGCACGGGGTGTTCAGCCCCTCCCCCTTCCCTGCCTCAGTTTCCCCAGCGTTAAGGCACAAGACAAAGGGGAGGGGACGAGAAAAGGTGCAAAGATCGGGACCCCCCTGGGGGTTTGGGGGTTCCCCCGGGTCCGGGGGGGCTCCCCCAAGTTCTGGGGGGTTCCCCGGGTTTTTGGGGGGTCCCTCAGCAGCCAAAGAGCGCGCGGTGTGCGGCCAGGAGCAGCGCCATGAGGAGGCCGTAGAAGAGGATGAAGAGCAGCCCGGGGGGGGGGCGCCGGGGGTGGGGGGGCTTCACCTGGGGGGGGGGGACCCTCGCGTCAGCCCTGGGAGGGTGTGGGACGCCCCCCCCTCAATCAATCCCACCAGGAACCTCCCCAAATCAATCCCAACACCCCCCTCAGAACAGGACCCCCCCCCTCAATCAATCCCACCCCGCAGAATGGGACACCCCACAAGAATGGGACCCCTCCCAAATCAATCCCACCCCCACCCCCTCCCAGCTCGGTACCTCGGAGGGCGGCGGCGTCTGGCGGGGGCTGGGGGGGCTCTGGGGGGGTAAAAGAGAGAGTCAGGGGGGGTTTGGGGGTCATTTTTGGAGTTGGGGGTAAAAATGGGGTTTGGGGGGTGATGGTTGAGGGGTCAGGGAGTCAAAAAGGGGGTTTGGGGGTGTTTATTTGGGGTTAGGGGGTAAAAAAGGGATTTGGGGGCTGTTTTGGGGTACTTTAGGGCAGTTTTGGGGTCCCATTCACAGCCCAGGGCCGCAGCCGCGCAGGGCAGTTTTGGAGCTGTTTTGGGGTTATTTTGGGGTGTTTTAGGGCAGTCACTCACCGCCCAGGGCCGCAGCCGCTCAGGGCAGTTTTGGGGCTGTTTTGGGGTTATTTTGGGGTGTTTTAGGGCAGTCACTCACCGCCCAGGGCCGCAGCCATGCAGGGCAGTTTTGGGGTTATTTTGGGGTGTTTTAGGGCAGTCACTCACCGCCCAGGGCCGCAGCCGCGCCGCCACACGCCCCAGCAGCTCCAGGTCCCCCCCCAGCTCCTCCGGCAGCCGCAGCTGCAGCAGCGCCTCGAGGCTCTGCGGAGTGGGGGGCACAGCAGGGACCCCCCGAGCGAGTCAGGGGGGCACAGAGCCGCAGACCCCCCCAAAATACCCGGGGAGGGGATGGGGGCGTTACCTGGCGCAGCTCAGCCATCAGCTGGTCGGGGTCCGGGGGGGCTGCGGGGACATTCGAGGGGTCAGGGGGCACTGGGGAGGGGTCACAGGGGAGTTTTTGGGGCCAGGGGCTGGGGAGGGGACACTTTGGGGACACTGTCATACCTGGCTTGGTGGCACTGTGCGAGGAGAAAGAGGAGGAGGAGGAGGATGAGGAAGGGCTGAGACAGGCGCCGGGTTTTGGGGGTCCGGGGGCTCCATCAGGGTCCTGGGGGGGTCTCCGGGGAGGGGTCCTGAGGGGGTGAGAGCAGCCAGTGCCCGGCCTGTGTCCCTCTGTCCCATCCCATTCCCAATCCCATCCCAGCGCCCCAATTCCCAGTGCCCATTTCCCAATCCCAAATCCCAAACCCCAGTTCCCAATCCCTGAACACAATTCCCAGTCCCCAATTCCCAGTTCTCAGTCCCCATTTCCCAATCCCAATTCCCATTCCCAGTCCCAAACTCCAATTCCCACTCCCCAAACCTCAAACCCCACTCCCATTTCCCAGTCCCTGTCCCAGTCCCCATTTCCCATTTCCCAGTCCCCATTCCCAGCCTCCACTCCCCATTTCCCAATACCTGTCCCAGTCCCCATTCCCATTTCCCAATTCCCCTTTCCCTGTACCTGTCCCGGCTCCTCTCCCTCTCTCTCTCCATCCACACCTCCAGGTTCTTGGGGCGCTGCCGGCAATTGGGGACCCCCCTGCAGGGACGGGGGGTGGGGGGGGTCAGACCCCCTCAAACCCCCCAGAGCCCTCCCAGAGCCCCCAGACCCCTCACCTGCTGCCCTCAGGGCTGTCACCTCTCGGGGTCTGGCTCTGCTGCTCCTGGGGGGGGACAAAGGGGGGGTCAGGATTTGGGGGAAAACCCCAAAATTTTGGGGGGGATCAGAGATTTTGGGGGTGACATCACCTCGGGCGAGGGCTCCTCCTCCAGCTGCTCCGGGTCACTGTCACCGGCTGTGGGGACATGGGGGTGACAGGGGGGGTCCCCAAAAGGTGACAGAGGGTCTTAGGGGGGTTTTGGGGACCCCGGGTAGGATTTTGGGGACCCTCTCCCCTCACCTGCCCCGCCGTGCATCTCCCTGTGCTGCCGGGACAGCTCCGAGGACTCATCCGAGCACTGAAACGGTGCCAAAGGGGGTGCAGGGTTGGGAACACCCCAAATCCCCCCGAAATTCCCCCAAAACGCCCCCAAATCCCACCTCGTTCCCCGACCAGCGCTTGCTGCCGCTGTCCACGCTGTGGAAGCCGGAGTCCAGCCCCCCTCGCTGCCGGAGGGGACACGGCTCGTCCGGGGGGCTGCGGGGAGGGGGCAAACAGCGCTCAGAGAGACCCAAAAACCCCAAAAACAGCGGGGCGACCCTCCCCGAGCCCCCCCTTTACCATGCGGGCACGGGATGGGCGGCAGCCTCGGCTTCCAGGTACTTGAAGATGTGGACTTTGCCCTTCAGGCAGATCTGGGGGGCACAGAGTGCTCAGCCGCAGCTTTTGGGGGGTCGGGGGGCTCCCCGGGACCCTCCTCACCTGCGCAGGGGGGAACTGGAGCGGGTTGTTGTCCGCCAGGAGCGTCTGGAGGTGCCGCAGGCGGCGGAAGCAGCGCGGAATCGCCACCACCCGGTTGCAGGAGAAATCCAGGCGGACCAGGGGCAGCTCCGAGAGCTCTGCCGGGGGGAACACGGGATGGAGGGAACCCCCAAAAGCGGCGGGACCCCCTCCCCAGGACCCTCACCCACCCGCGGGCAGCTCCGAGAGCTCTGCCGGTGGGACACGGGATGGAGGGGAGATCGAGGGGACCCCCCAGGACCCTCACCCACCCTCGGGCAGCGCCGCCAGCTGGTTCCGCCGCACGTTGAGGTCCCGCAGCGCCCGCAGCTGCCCCAGCCCCGGCGGCAGCGCCCGCAGCCGGTTACAGCCCACGTCCTGCGGGGCGAGACGGGGCTCAGCGGGGCCCGGCGCGGCCCCGCGGGGTCCCTCCGGCCCGGGCTAGGCTCACCAGCTGCCGCAGCGTGCGGAGGGCGCCCAGGTTCGGCGGCAGCCGGGCCAGGCGGTTGTTGCTGGCGTTGAGGACGCGGAGCGGCAGCAGGCACAGGCAGGCGGGCAGCGAGCTGAGCTGGTTGCGGCTGCGGAGGGGACACGGCGGGCTCAGGGGCACCGCTGGAGCCTCCCGGTCACACCGGCGGGGCTGGAGCGTACCTGAGGTCCAGGTGAGCCAGGGCCTGCAGGTTGGCGATGGCCGGGGGGACGCTGCGCAGGCAGTTGTGGTGCAGGCTCAGCCCTTCCAGAGACACCAGGCGGCAGGCGGCCTCCGGCACCTCCCCGAAACGGTTCCGGGACAGGTCTGGAGGGAGCCGGGGCAGCGTGTGGGACAGCGGAGGGGACCCGCAGGGACGGGGCATTCCCGGGAATAGGGAACGACAGGGACAAGGCAGCCTCAGGAAGGGACTAATGGGGATAAAGGACGCCTCGGGATAAGGACAGGGGACGCAGATCCGCGGGGACAGCGGTGCTGATGGATCCCGAGCCGCCCGGCTGAAGCTCGGGGACGCTGAAGCCGCCGGACCGCCCGGACCGGGAGCTCCGGCTCGTCCCGTCCCGGCGCCTCCGGCAGCTCCCGCGGGCCTCGGGCTCCGGGACGCGCCGAGGGAGGCGGGGCAGCCGCAGCTTCCCCTGGGAAACACCCCAAGGGACCCGGGGCTGTAGGGAGGGGTCGGGGGTCCTGCCCTGGGGCCGCGGCCTCACCGGCCTGAGTGGTATCGCTGAGGTCCCAGCGCCGCGCCGCCGCCGCCGGGAAGGCGCGCAGCCGCCGGCCGGCCAGGCTGAGGGTACCGGAGGCCTCTGCTTCTTCCAGGGCGCGCTCCGTGCCGGCTCCTCCGGGCAGACGGCCCGGCAGCGGCGGCGGCTCAGCCGAGACAGCCCCCAGCGCCCCCGCCGCCATGGCGGACCCAGAGCTCCGCTCGCCGCGGCCGCCGCTGCCCGACTGAACCCCGGACGCTTCCGGACCCCGCCGCGGGGGCGGGGCCAGAGTGGCAGCCAGTCAGAGCAAGGGGCGCGAGGGGACACGGCGAATCGGAGAGGGACAGTGGGGGGCGCTGCCTGGAGAAACGCGGAAGTTTGGTCTTTGATTGATAGGTAGGTTGAACAAATCGTCGTCAAGTGATGGGGGATGCTGCCCAACTGCAGCCAATCACAGCTAAAGCACAATCTCCACCAATCGCGGGGAGCTCGTTGCCTGGCAACGGCAACGAGAATTTTGGCATCATTTAATCGAAACAGAGGAGGTGGGAGCAGCGCCCGAGATTGACGCGGCGCCAACCAATCGCGTTTGACGCAAAAGCGGGATAATAAAAACCCTGCGCGTGGCCGGGGCATGACGGCTCCACCAATCAGGAGCTACGGCAATGATTGACAAACAGGGAAGGCTTGGAGGCCACGCCCCGGTGCTTCAGCCCCGCCCACCGCTCCTCTTAAAGGAGCCGCACCTTTTCAAGGGGGGGGGTCCCCATTTTGAGGGTCCCATTTTCTGGGTCTCACTTTGGGATCCAGTTTTGAGGGTCCCATTTTGGGGGTCCTATTTTTAGGGTTCCATTTTGAGAGTCCCATTTTGAGGGTCCTATTTTGGGGCTCCCATTTTGAGGTCCCACTTTGAGAATTCCATTTTGGAGTCCCCATTTTGAGGTCCCCCCTTTGACTGCGTCGCCCGGCCTCTTTGCCCCCAGACCCCTCACACACACGCTCCATCTCTGCACCCTTTATTACCGAATGCTCGGGGGGCACCCCCGCGGCCCGGGGCGGGGGTCTCAGGGCCGGGGTCCCTCAGGGGCTCCCCCGACACGGCCTCTTGCTGAGGTTGCCCAGCACCTGCTGCTGCTGCGGGCGGTAGGGCACCACGAAGGCGTCGGGCGGTAGCAGCGCCGCCCCGTCCGCGCCCAGCCGCCCCATCAGGACGTAGCTGGAGCCTGGAAGGGATTTGGGGAGGGGGCGTCAGGGCCAGGGGGCCCGAGCAGAGCCCCGCGGGCGCCCCCCGGGCACACGCACCTTTCTTGAGCGCGGGGCAGAGGCGGCAGGGCAGCTGCACCCGCAGCGAGGATCCCTTGGCGGGCTGAGGCAGCCCCAGCGCCGCCGCCGCCTTGAACACGCCGAGCACGGAGAGCACGGCCCAGCCCGGCTCCTGCGGAGGGCCCCGCGACACCGACTTCACCGTCCCGGTCAGCACTGCAGGGACGGGAACGGGGTAAGAACCCTTAAAGCTCGGGGTTGGGGGTTTGTGGGAGCCCGACCTCACTTTCCCCTCACGGTTCTGGGGAATTCTCCAGCGCCCGACCTCAGGTTCCCCTCACGGCTCTGAGGAATTCTCCAGAACTTTCTGGGTGCTCCCTGCCTCAGTTTCCCCTGTCGTTTTTGAGGGATTCTTCAGACTCCCAGCCTCAGTTTCCCTTCATGGTTTTGAGGATTCTCCAGAACCTTCTGGGCACTCCCCGCGTCAATTTGCCCTCACAGATTTGGGGAGTTCTCCAGTGCCGGGCCTCAGGTTCCCCTCACGGTTCTGAGGAATTCTCCAGAACTTTTCGAGCGCTCCTTGCCTCAGTTTCCCTCACGGTTCTGGGGACTTCTCCAGACTCCCAGCCTCACTTTCCCCTCACAATTTTAGGGATTCTCCCCCCTATTTCGAGCTCTCCCCGCTGTGTTTCCGGGGTGTTTCTCACCGAAGTCGCTGCTGCAGAAGTTGCTCTGCAGGGTCCCGGCGCGGCGGCAGCGCTGAGGGCAGGGGGCGGCCGTGGGGACGGGCTCGGCGTTGGGGCCGGGGGGCGCCTTGGCCTTGGGGCCCCCGCGGGGCTTTGGGGCGGGGGTCTCGGGGGTCTCGCTGCCCCCCGCGGGGTCCCGCAGGGTGTAGGAGGCCGAGAAGCCGTCGGCGGTGACGCTCAGGTCGGACACGAACTGCACCAGCAGCTCCGGGGAGCTGGACACGATGGGGCTGGGGGATTTGGGGGTCAGGGGGATTTGGGGTGTCTCGGGTGGTTTGGGGGGTGCTCATGGGGTCCCGGGTGCGTTCAGGGGGTGCTCATGGGCTCCCAGGTGCGTTTGGGGGGATTCCAGGTGGGTTTGGGGGGGTCCCAGGTGGGTTTATGGGGTGCTCAGGGGGTCCCGGTTGCTGTCAGAGGAGATTTGGGGGGATCCGGAAGGTTTAAGAAGGATCGGGGCAGTTTAGGGGGGGATCACACGGGGTTGGGGGGATGCTCAGGGGTCCCAGGTGGGTTTGGGGGGACCACAGGTGGGTTTGGGGGGTGCTCAGAGGGTCCCGGTTGCTGTCAGGGGGTATTTGGGGGGGTTTCGGAGGGATCGGGGCAGATCGGAGGGGCGGGCCGGGGGGCCTCGTGGGGAGGGGGCTCACCCGGGGGTCTCCTCCCCGCAGAAGCGGCCGAGGCGCCGCGCGTCGTCCCGCGCCCCCCCCTCGAACACGGCCACGTAATCGTAGCGGCAATGCGGGTCGGGCTCCACGTCGAACTTCCCGAACCGCAGCTCCACCACCTGCACATCCCCCCCGACCCGGGACCCGTGCTGAGACCCCCCCCGGACCCCCCCGGCTTCCCCCAGACCCTGCAGACCCCTCCCCAAATTCCCCCGAGCCCCCCCAGTCTCTGCTCAGCCTCCTGTGACATCCCATTGTGACCCCAAAAAGGAATTTCTGACCCCTCCCAAAGGATTTGTGACCCCCCCAAATTCCTCCTATCGCCCCCCAAACCCCCCCCAGACTCACCAACCCCCCCTTGAACACCCACAAATCCCTCCTGACCCCCCCAGCCCCCAAATCTAAACGTCCCCTAATCCTCCTGACACCCCAAACGCCCCCCCAAACCCGCTGTGAAACCCCCAGACCTTGCCGGGGGGCGCCACGATGTGCCAGGAGCAGCTGATCCCGGGTGGATAATTCTCCTCGGGCCAGTTCGGGGTGCTCAGGCTGCCCTGGGGCTTCTCCAGCCTCCCGCCACAAAACTGATGCTCTGGGGAGGGTGGGGGTCGCATTTTTGGGGGGCACAAACACCTTTGGACCCCCCTTCCCTCCCCACACCGCCGGCGTCTCCTCTGTCCCTGAGAGCCCCCAAAATTTTGGGGGAAATTTGGGGAGGGCTCCGCCAAAACCACCCTGGGACTGTTGAGGAGATGGAATCTGGGGAGTGAGACCCCCCCCGGGAATGTTTTCTGTACATTTTTTAATTCTTTAATTTTTTGGGGGGGGCGGGGGGGTCGTACTCACCATCAAAATAGTGCCAGGACTCCCCGAAAAATTGGGGTTTATTAAAGACCCCCGAGCGCCGCCGTCCCTGGGGGGGGCCTGCAAAAGGGTTGGGCTGGGTTGGGGGGGGCCTGGGGGGCTCCACGGCGCTTTTTGGGGTGGCTTTGGGTTTTTTTGGGGCGGTTTGGGATGTTCCATGCGGCTTTGAGGGGTCTCTGTACGGATTTGGGGTCTGGGTGGTTTCAGGGTCTCAGTGCTCCCTCCTTTCCCTCTCAGCTTTTCCCTCCCTTTTGTGCCATTTTTTTGTGCCAAAAAATGAAGTTTCCTTCATTTTGTGCTTTTTTTTTTTTTTTTTTTGACAAAAAAAATGAAGTTTCCTTCATTTCATCGTAACGTTTTGCTCCATTTTCCTCTCTGGCTTTTATCTCCAACTTCTTTCTTTTCACTCTTTTTTTCCCTCAGTTTTTAAATTTTTTTCTTTTCAGTTTTTCTCCCCTCATTTTTTCTTTTCCTCTTATTTTTCTCCTTTTCCTTTCACACTTTCCTCTCCTTTTCTCCTCAGCTTTTCCCTCCTTTCCTCCCTTGCACTTTTCCCTCATTCCCCTGTTTTCTCCTCAAACTTTCCCCCCATTTCCTCTCTCCCCTTTTCAATTTCTTCATCACACTTTTCCTTCATTTCTCTTTTTTTTTTTATTTTCTCACTTTTCTCCCCATCGGGGTTTTCCCTTTCTGTTTTCAGTTTCACACTTTTCCCTCCTTTTCCATTCACACTTGTTCCTAATTCCCACTGTTTTCTCCTCATTCCCACTCTTTTTTCCTCATTCCCACTGTTCTCATTACTAGTGTTTTTTATTAAAACAGTGTTTTAATAAAATAAAGAGTTTTAATAAAGTGTCCTAGTATTCCTCATTCCACTGTTTTGTTTTCTCCTCATTCCCACTGTTCTCATTCCCGCTGTTGCTTTTTCCTAATTCCCACTGTTTTTCCTCATTCCTATTATTTTCTGCTCATTCCTACTGTTGTTTTTTCCTAATTCCCCCTGTTTTTCCTTATTCCCATTATTTTCTGCTCATTCCTACTGTTGTTCTTTCCTCATTCCCACTCTTTTCTCCTATGAAATTTTCCAATTTCACCTGTTTTTCCCTCTTTCCCATCTCTGTCCGGGGAGGCCTTTTGCCCTGTCATCCCTCAGATTTTGGGGCTCTTTGTGGCACTTTGGGGTCTCCACCAGATTTTGAGGGCATTGCTGTGAGGTTTTGGGTCTCTGCACATTTCCAGGGTGGTTTTGGGGCGTCCCCCGGGCCTGTCCCTGCTCCCCGCCGGCGGCGCTCCCCGTTTCTGCCCCGGGGGTCTCCCCCGTTACCCACCGTGGCTCGGGGGGCTGCCGGCGCTGAACCAGGCCAGGAAGCCCCGTCCGGCCGTGGCGCCGTCGCTCTCCATGGTCAGGCGCAGCCGGTTCTGGGGCGCCCGCAGCGCCCCGGGGCGGAAGGTGCCGCAGAAGCGCCCCAGGAGCGGCGCCGCGGGGCCGTGGCCCCCGAACACCGACAGGGCGTCGAAACGGCACCGCGGGTCCGGCTCCAGGTCAAACACGCGGAACGAGAGCGTGGCCACCTGGCCCTCGGGCACCTGGGGACATTGGGGACACCAGTGGGGTCTGGGGACATTGGGGTCTGGGGATATTGGGGTTTGACTCCAGGTCGAACACGCAGAATGAGACCGTGGCCACCTGGCCCTGGGGCACCTGGGGACACCAGTGGGGTCTGGGGACATTGGAGTCTGGGGATATTGGGGTCTGGCTCCAGGTTGAACACACAGAATGAGAGCGTGGCCACCTGGCCCTCGGGCACCTGGGGACATTGGGGGTCACCAGCTGGAGCTGGGGACACTGCAGGGTCGCCCTATCCAGGGAGCCCCGGGTGACCAGGTGGAGGTTGCCGGTTCCGGGGAGTCCCTCGGGTGTCGGGGTGACCGTGCGGGGTCTCCGGGGAGCCCCCCGGGGGTCCGTACCGTGATGGTCCAGGTGCAGTTGCTGCCGGGGGGGTAGTGCCGGGGGAAGCCCTCGCTGGCGATGAACCCCGACTCGCCGCGATGGTCCCCCCCGCACGGGAACACCGGGAACACCGGCCTGGGGGGCACACGGCGGAGTCAGAACCGAGGGAACCCGGCGATGCGGGGGTCCCGGTTCCGGGGGGTTCGGGGCAGCCCCGGCTCTGGGGGAGCTCCTGGTTCGTGGCTCCGGTTCTGGACCGGGCAGCGAGAGGCTCCCGGTGCCTGGGGGGGGTCGGGAACCGCGCGGGGCTCCCGGAGCGAGTTGTCCCGAACCGGGAATGTCCCGCCCCAGGCCCAGCCCCGTCCGCGGGGGTGGCGGTGCCACGTTCGGGGGGCGGTCCCGTCCCGGGGGGGGATCCCGGGAGTCCCGTGCCGGTGGGGGGGGGGCCCGGGGTGGTCTCGGGGCTGCCGTCCCGGAGGGGTCCCGTCGGTGCCGTTACCTGGTGGCGTTGGGCCGGGGGCTGGGCGGGGGGCTCGGGGGCGGCTCCTGCCCCGCGGCCCGCGGGGGGCTCAGCGCCCCCAGCGCCCCGAGCAGCAGCAGCGGCAGCGACGGCCCCAGGCGGCTCATGGCGAACGGGGCCGGGGCGAACGGGGCTGGAACGGGACAGGAACGGGGCCGGGGGGGAACGGGGTCCGGGGAGGGGGGAACGGGGGGCGGGAATGAACGGGAAAAGGCGTGGCCTGGCGGCGACACGCCCCAAAGGGGCGGAGCTCACGAACCCAGCTCCGCTCTGCCTGCGTGGGAGGGGCGGAGTTTTCCTAAAGGCCGCGCCCACAAACAGAAAGAGGCGGGGCCCTACGCGAGTGGGCGGAGACGGAGGCGTGCTCAGGGCGTGGCCTAGACATGCCAAGCTGGAGTGGGCGTGTCCAGCAGAGAGGAGGCACCAGACTTGGGGGGGGCCCCATAATTGAGGCGCTTCTGTTTAATTAGCGGGATCGCCATTAATTAAGGACTCCCCTCTAATAGGGGGGGCCCTCCTGACCGAGAACCCCTCCCCAGACACACACACACACGCGGGGGGGTGGGGCAGTGTGACAGCAGCTGGGGGCTCCCCGGGGCGGGGACACCCCCGAAATGTGGGGAGGGGGCTGTGATTGTCCATTTGGGGAGGGGGCGCGCCCCCAAATCCCCCTACGGGATTTGACCCCGCGCCTTCAGGTCGGGAGCCGAGCGCTGGCGGCGGACCCGGGGCGGAGGTGGGGACCCCCCATCCAGAGACCCCCGGCGGGGCCGCCCCGAGTGGGGAGGGGGCTGCAGTGAGGGGAGGGGGCTGTTTTCAGCTTGGGGGGCGTCCCCCGCGCCCCCTGCCCAGGCCAGGCGATGCTGGGGGTTGCTCTTGAAGGGGAAGCGCAGCTTGGGGTCCTGCTGGAAGCGCGGGGGACGCCGGGGGGGCTGCAGGAGGGGCTGCGGACCCCCGCCCGCCATCAGCCGCGCCTGCTCCTGGCGCAGCCAGCGCAGCCGCCCCCGCCGGAACGCCGGGTCCTGCTCCATCAAACGGCACAGCCGCGCCGCCGCCGCCCCCGGGGGCGAGGGGGGGTCCGCGCGGGGCCGGGGGCAGCACGGGGAGGGGTCCCGGGGGGCGTCCTGGGGGGGCGGATCGGCATCGTCAGCGTCGTCCTGAGAGGGGATGGAGAGGGGGGTTACAGGGGTCTGGGGGCGAATAGAGGGGGCTGCAGGGGTTTGGGGGTGCTGTGGAGTGGGAGGGACATTTAGGGGTGTCAGGGGATGGGGAGGGGGCACTCGGGGTGTCAGGGGGCTCCGTGCGTCTCTCAGGGTCCCTCTGGGTCTCTGTGGGGTTCCCCGTGCCCCTCAGGGTCTCTCAGTGTCCCTCAGTCCCTCTCCGTGTCTGTCAGTCTGTCCCTGTGTCTGTCCATCAGTGTGTCCCAGGCTCACCAGGGGGATGGGGATGACGCGCTCCATCTGCCCCACGCGTGTCCCTCAGTCTGTCCCTCCCCGTGTCCCTCAGTGTCCATCAGTCTGTCCGCGCTCACCAGGGGGATGGGGATGACGCGCTCCATCTGCCCCACGCGGTCGCGCAGGGCCCGGATCTGCTCGTCCTTGGCGCTGTTCTGGCGCCGCACCTCGCTCAGGATCCCGGCCAGCCTGTCCAGGTGCAGCCGCAGCCCCTCCACCTCGCTCACCTGGCACACAGGTGTGCATTTTATCAAAAATCCTTTCTTTTATCAAAAACCCTTCCCTTATCTGCCTGAGCTTGCTCCGGATCCCCCCAGCCTGTCCAGGTGCAGCTGTAGCTCCTCCTTCTCCCACCACACTCACCTGCTCACTGCCTTCATCCTCCTCGTCCTCCCACCACACTCACCTGCTCACCGCCTTCATCCTCCTTCCACCACACTCACCTGCTCACCGCCTTCATCCTCCTCCCACCACACTCACCTGCTCACCGCCTTCATCCTCCTTCCACCACACTCACCTGCTCACCGCCTTCATCCTCCTCCCACCACACTCACCTGCTCACCGCCTTCATCCTTCTCCTCCTCCTCGCGCAGCCGCGGTGCCTGCTCCAGGCTGGGCTCGGTGCTGACCCTCGGGGCTGGCGATGATGATGACGATGATGACGATGATGATGATGTCCCCGGTCCCCGGCGGCGCTGCGGGATCTGGTAGACGCGCAGCGGCTCCCGGCGCCCGGCCCGGCGCGGCCCCGAGGGCACCACGGAGGGCACGGAGGGCACCGGGAGCGGCCGGCAGCCCGGCCCGGGGCACGGGGGGGGCTCGGGGCACGCGGGGACCTCGGGGGGCTGCGGGGAGATGGGACAGAGATGGGGGAGAGGCCCCAAGGAGGCGGGGGAGCCCGGGGGGACACCCCGGAGACCCCCGAGACATGTTCAGGACAGTCATGAGACACTGAGGGGACCCAGGAGACACCCAGGAACCACCAGGATTCCCAAACGCCCCCCGTGCCCCCCTCACCTGTGTCTGCTCCGACCCCTCCTTGTCCCCCTGGGGTTGGTTCTGCAGCTCCTGCAGCCTGGGCGGGGGGGGACACGCAGGGTGAGCCCCCCCAGGGCTGATCCCGGGGCTCCCCAGGCCCCGTGCCCAGCCGTGCAGGTGCCCCCAGCCCGTGCCCACCTGTGCAGGCGCATGTCGATGCCCTGCTGCTCCAGCAGCTCCCTCTGGGCCAGGTTCCAGTCCAGGGGGGGCCCGGGGGACGCCCCCCGCTCGCGCTGCCGCCGCGCCTGCTCGGGGTGCGTGAAGCGGAACACGTGGTTCTGCCCCAAAATCAGCCTGTTCCCTGGGATGGAGGGGGTTAGAGGGGATTTCAGGGGAGATTTGGGCAGGTTCTGCCCCAAAATCAGCCTGTTCCCTGCGTTTGGGGGGCTTAGAAGGGTCACAGAGGAGATTTGGGGGAGATTTGGGCAGGTTCTGCCCCAAAATCAGCCTGTTCCCTGCATTTGGGGGGGTTTGGGGGGGCTCACAGAGGGGATTTGGGGTAGATTTGGGCAGGTTCTTGCCCAAAATGAGGGTTGGGGAGGGGGTTGGGGGGGTCACAGAGGGGATTTGGGGCAGATCTGGGCAGGGTCACAGGGAGTTTAGGGTGGATTTAGGTGGAAAACGGGGCTTTGAGGGTGTCATAACAAACTCCAGAGAAAATCTGGGGGCGACACAAGATTTATCGGAGGTCAAAGAGAATTTGGGGAGGAAATTTGGGATTTTTGGGGGGTTTCAAAACCTGTTCTTGGGCACAGGGGGATTTTGGGGACACACAGAGGGATTTGGGGGGGCTTTGGGGGTCCCTACCCGACTTGAGCACCACCGGCTCCGTCACCTGCTTCCCGTTGACGTAGGTCTCAGCCCCCTCACACGGCTCCAGCGTCACCACAGCTTCAGGGGGGGACAACAAGGCGAGGGGGGGTCACCCCCGTGCCGAGGGAACCCCAAATCCCACCCAAACCACCCCAAAATCCCCCCAGGAGCCTCGCGGTACCTGGGGGGGCCACGCTGACCTGCTCCAATTGCAGCATTTTGGGGAGAAAAGGGGTAAAAAAGGAGTTAATCTGCGCCAGGAGAAGGCTGGGCAAGGGGAGGGCACCCCAAAATCCGGGAGGGCACCCCCAAAATCCGGGAGGGCACCCCCAAAATCCGTCAGGGACCCCCCAACACCCCGTACCTTCCCCCGAGGAGGGGTCGGGGCAGCTGCGGAAGAGGCAGTGCTGGTCCTGGATGGACGGTCCCGAGAGCTTGATGTCCACGTCCACCCGTCCCACCCTGCCCAGGGGGGAAAACACAAATTGGGGGGGGTCCCAAAGGGGGTCCTGAGGGGGTTTGGGGGTCCCACAGCCCCCCCACCCACCTGGTGACGCCGTCCTTGATATGGTACAGGAGGCACTCGGACATCAGGGGGTCCTCGTTGAGGTTCACCAGGTGCGGGGTCTGTTTGGGGGGTTTGGGGATAAAAAGGGGGGTCAGGGGTTGGGGGGGACCCTCAGGGTGAGGCAAACCCCCCCCCCCCCAATTAAAAAAAGTTAAAAATTTGCCTTTTTGGGGGAAAACACCCCAACAGTGCCGCCGTCCTCGCGCAGAGCCACCCCCATCTCGGCCAGCAGCGCTTCCCTGGGGGGGAGCACAGGAATTTGGGGGGGAAAAGGAAATTTGGGGGGTTCAGGAATATTTTGTGGGGGCTCAGGAATATTTTGGGGGGGTTCAGGAACATTTTGGGGGTCCAGGGCCCCCCCTCACCGCTCCAGCCTCAGCGCCTCCGTCCGTCTCAGCTTCTCCTCCCACGTCTCGTTCAGCTCTGCGATGATTTTTTCCGTTTCCTGGGTTGAAAAACAAATTTTGGGAGGGGTCCCCATGGATTGGGGACCCCCTCAGGCTCCCCGAGGAGCAAGGCAGGGGTTCTGGGGGTTTTTTGAGAGTTTTTTTTTGGGGTTTTTCACCTGCAGCCGCTCCATGGCCTCGGTGGGGCCCAGGGGGGGCTCCAGCCCCGGGTCCCCATTGAGGGTGGGGGGCGCCGTGCTGGGGGGGGCGCTGGAGGTGAGCGAGGGGTCGGTGAGGCCTGGGGGGAGATGGGGGGCTCTGCGTGAGGGGGGGGGCACCTGCTGCACCCCCAAATCTCATCTCCCCCGAATTCTCTCTACAACTGACACCCCAAATCCGCCCCCCCTACAAAATCCTCTAAATCTGACCCCCAGACCCCACAAACCCCTTTAACCCCATCCTCAAAGCCCAAATCCCACCAAATCCCCCTTCAGAGCCCTAAAAGCCCCCAGATTTCACCCAAACCCCTCACCCTGCGCGCTGAGCAGCTCCCTGAGCCGCGTCACCTCCCGGCGCAGCTCGCGGATCAGCCGCGCGTTCGGGTCCTCGTTGATCACCGCGTGGCACCGGATCTGCTTCGTGCGGTCCGCGTACCTGGGGGCACAAAACGGGGAAAAATGGGGAAAAAAGGGAAAAAGGGGGGTGGGATCAGCACCAGGACCCCCAAAACCCCCCCGCCGTGGCACCGGATCTGCTTCGTGCGGTCCGCGTACCGTCTGCATACCTGGGGGGACAAAACGGGGAAAAAAGGGGAAAAGGGGGGAAAAAGGGGGGTGGGATCAGTGCCGGGACCCCCAAACCGCCCCCGAAGCCCCCAGAGCCCCCTCCTCACCGCAGCGTGCTCAGCGTCTCCTCATAGCTGCAGTCGGCTGGGCTCAGCGCCGCGATCATGGCTGTGCGCGAGTTCCCTCCTGTTTATATGCATTTATATTTATATAAACATTTATATATTTATATATAAATACATATAAGTTTTTATATACATAAATCTATATAAACAGAAGAGAGCTAAATATATAAATATATATGTATAATACACAAATAAACATATATTAAAATTATTTTATATATAGTAATTATTATTTTAAAAAACTAGATATATTTAAATAATATATATAAAATAATATAGTATATGTTTATATACATAATAGATATAAGAATTTTTATATATAATAGTATAATAAATAAAACAATAATATAGATTAATATATAAATACATATAAATAGGAGAGAACTAAACATATATATATATATAAATAATAATATATAAACACTATTTTGTATGTAATAAAATTGTTTTTAAAATAACATATTTAAACAATATATATAACATAATATCCACTTACATATAATATATAGAAATTATTTAATGTATAATAAAATTATATTAGTAAATAATATAAATAAATAAATTATATATATATATATATATGTAAATATATGTATATATATGTATATGTGTATATATGTATATATGTATATATATATATAAATATCCTGAGCCCCCCAATAGATCAATATCCATATTTTGGTACTAGATAAATACCCACATTTTCAATAAATCCCAATAAATCAAACCCACCCAGGTTCTCCTTCAGCAGCCACGTCAGCACCGAGTCCCGGTACGGGATGAACTCCGGCTTCTTCTTCTTGCTGGTCTGCCCGGGAGGATGAGGAGGGTGGTGAGGAAGGTCGTGAGGGGTCCCCAAACACAGGGGTGGGGGACCCCAGACTCACCGCCTCGGCCAGGGCAGAGATGACCTTGCCCAGCGTGGTCAGGGACTTGTTGATGTTGGCGCCTTCCTGGGGAGGAGGAGGAGGGGAGGAAGGCTCAGGAGGGCTCTGGGGGGCAGCGGGGAGTAGCCCCCTCTTTTCTGGGGGTCCCAGCCCCTCTTTTCTGGGGGTCCCAGCCCACCTTGAGGCGGATGCCCTTGGCCCCCGAGGCGTCGGCGCGTTCGCTGCCCGCCAGGTCCACCAGGGAGATGCGGCTGACCTGGGGGGATTTGGGGGAAATTTGGGGGTGTTTGCGGAATTCTGGGGGTGATTTGAGGGAGCGGAGAGAATTGCTGAGTGCTGGATGAAGCTAACGGCGAATTTTGGGGGAATTCAGGAGATTTTGGGGGGATTTCAGGGTGATTTTTGGGGGATTTCAGGAGGGGTTTCAAGAGACTTTCAGGGGATGATTTGAGAGCGATTTCAGCGGGATTTCAGGGTGACCCAGAACTGGTGTGGGATGGATTTGGGGGTCACTCCAGGCCCCCCCCGACCTTCTCAGTGGCCAGCTCGCTGAGCGGGTCCTGGCGGCGCTGGCTGAACACGATGCTGAACACGGCGTGCGAGCGGCTGCTGGTCTCGTTCATGTTGGTGGCCGCCACCGTCCTGCAGGGGACCGGGACGGGACCCTCGGTGCCTGGGGGAGGTTCTGGGGGGTCCAGGCCGCCCCCACACCCCGCCCTGCCCACACCTGGCCTTGTTGCCGCTGTCCATGAGGTCGGCGATGTCGGCGAAGGAGGCCACGGCCAGGCGGGACAGGTCCTGCACGTAGGGCCCGAGCAGGGGGTGCTCCCGCACCCGCAGCCCCCCGCGGCTCTTGGGGTTCAGCAGGTCCCGCACGCGCTCGCAGTAGATCTCCAGGTAGCTCACCTGGGGGGGGGACAGGCTCAGGAGGGGCCGGGGGTGAAAGATCCAAACTGGGGGGCAAATCGATGGGGATTTTGGGGGGATTTCAGGGATGATTTCTGGGAGTTTCAGGGGGTGATTTCAGGGAGGAATCGCCAAAATGGTGACGGGGGAAACTCCCAAAGTGCTCAGCTGAGCCCCCAAAATGTTGGGATGGTTGAGCCCCCAAAATGTTTGGGTGAGTGGCAGATGAACCCCCAAACTGTTGTGGGGGGCGTCTGGCGACTCTGCGGGACTCAGCGTCTGAACTTTGGTGTCTCAACACCCAAATTGCCCAAGGGGGGGTGTCTGCAATCCAGGGGTCACGCTCTGACCCCCCAAGCCCCCCTGACCCCCCAGAGCCCATGAGACCCTCCCCAAATACCCCCCAAACCCACCTCCACAGAGAACGACAGCTCCGGCGACCCCTCCCGAGCCATGCGAGCGAACAGATCCTCGCAGAGCTGCGGGAGAGGAGGAACCGTGAGCCGGGATCCGGGGGGGCTCCAGCCCTTCCCGAGCCCCCCGGGAGCCCCCCAGCCCCCGGACCTGCGGGATGATGCCGCGCTGCCCCGGCTCCTGCCGCCCCATCATGGTGTAGGACTTGCCGGCGCCCGTCTGGCCGTAGGCGAGGATGCAGACGTTGTAGCCCTCGAAGGCGTGGGCCAGCATCTCCTCGCCGATGTCCTGGTACACGCGGCGCTGCGAGGCGAAGTTGGGGTCCTCCTCCTGCGGGGGGGGGGACACTCAGGGACCAGCCCCTCTTTTTTGGGGTCCCAGCCCCTCTTTCTGGGGGTCCCAGCCCCCCCGAGCCCCCCGAGCACTCACCGAGGTGTGGGACCAGTAGGAGTAGTCGAAAGTGAAGTGTTTGGTGCCGTCCTTGGGGAGCTTGGGGTTGGTGATGCCTGTGGGGTGGGGGGGGTGACACCGGCGTTGGGGTGACCCCCCCACATCAGCCTCACCCCCCCCCAGCACCCTCACCCCCCCCAAAACCCTCCCCGTTGCTATTTTTAGCCCAGGGCAGCTGCACTCCGGGCCCGGGGCCAGCACGGGACAAGGACGGGGACAAGGGGGGGGGTCCCATATCGTGATTCCCCCCACCCCCCCAGCCCTGGGGGTCCCTCCCCTGTCCGGACCCCCCCAGGGACGCCCCCCACTCACAGGTGGTGTTCCCCCGCATCTGGATGACACACTTGGCCTGGCGGCTGCTCTCCCTGGCGCTGAAGGGCCGGACCCGCACAGCCACCTTGACCGAGGCGCCCGCCATGCCCGCGACAGCCTCAGCCTGTCGCGACAGAGAGGCGTCACCGCCCCCTCCCCTCCCGTCACCGCCACCCCTCGGCCAGGTGTGTGTGCCAGGTGTGTGTGCGACCCCCGGGCAGGGCAGGGCAGGGCAGGGGGGCTCCGTGTCCCTCCCCCGGTGCCGCCCAAGGACAGCCCTAAAAATAAACCCGGGGGGGGGCGTTTCATAAAAAATAAAAACCAATAAATAATAATAAAAAAATAAACAGAAGTAAACATATAACAATCTAAAAATACAAATACAATAAATATAAATATATAAAAATAAATACAAATATAGACAAATATATAAATATATAAATAAAAATTATATATGCATATAAAACAAAATAAAAATAATAAAATTAAAAATAGTAATATGAAAAATAATGAAAATAAAAATAAAATATGTAAATATATAAGTATGAATATAAATACGACAAATGTAAGTATATAAATATACACATACACTTATATAAGTATATAAATACAAATTTTATATAAATATAAATATATAGAATCAAATAAGAATAATAAAAATAAAAAAAAAAAAAGAAAATTAAAAAAAACCCAAAAGAAAATAAAACCGGGGGAGGGGGTGAGCAAAGAGCCCCCAGCCCCCGGTCCCAACCCTCCCCAGCGCGCCCCAAAATTCCGGGAGAGCCCCGGCAGGGTCAGAGGTCAGGGACGGGGGCACAGGGGGGGATTTGGGGTAGGGGGGTGCGATCCCTCCCTGGGTTCCCCCCCTCAAATCCCAGGTGACTCCAGGTCAGCATAAACAGCACATGACACCCCCAAGCGTCACTGAGCCCCCGGGACGCCCCACGCCCCCTTCCCACCGCCAAACCCGCCCCCACCCCCCTGTGAACCCCCCGAATTTGCTCCCCGACCCCCGACACCCCCCAAGCTCTCGCAGTTCCCGCTCACCGGCCCCGCGGTGCCGCATCCCCTCGGCCCGGGGCTGTCCGGGGCGTCCGAGGGGGGCCCGGGGGTGTCCCGGGGAGTTCCCGGTGGGCTCCGAAGTTTTCCCGGTGGTTCCCAGCGGTTCCCGGCCGTTCCCGGGGGGTTCCGAGGGGTTCCCGGGGGCTCCTGGCGGTTCCCGGGAGTGTTCCGTGGGTTCCCGGGGGTTCCCTGGGGCGTTCCGGGGATGTTCCGGAGGTTTCCCAGTCGTTCCCGGGGCTCCGCGGCGGCTCCGGGGCTGCGGCCGCGCCCGGGCCCGGCGGGGCGGGGCTGGGCCGGTCCGGGGGCGGGGCCTGGGGCGTGGCGCGAGGGGCGGGGGTCGATACCCCGCCCTTTGTTAAAAGGGCAACGCTGTACAGATGGGGCCCACATCTAGAGCGGGTTTTCCCGCGTTTTTACCTCAGGATTTTCCCCTCATGTTTCTCTCCCCTTTTTCCCTCAGGGTTGTGTTTTCCCCATTTTTTTGCTCACACTTTTGTCTTCTTGTGAAATTATTTTCTCCATTTTCTTTTCGTTTTTTTCTTTCTCTTTTCTTTGTAAAAACTGTAAGTTTCCCTACATTTTTTTCGCCCAGAAAGACTCCAAATCCTTAAAATGGCCCCAAAAAGACAGCCTCTAAATCCTCAAAATGGCTCGAAAATCGCCTCAAGAAAGTTTGTTTTCAGTACTAATGGTATTTTTCATGCAGTTGGAAGCCTTATTTCAGAGTTGTGTAATCTGAGAGTACAACTGGTCGTATAACCGTAAAGTTTATTGTGTTGGCAGGACAGAAAGCGTGTGATTCGCCCATACAATCATAAAAAAGGGAGTGACAGCGAGAGAATTGCACAATTTAATTAACAAAGTTCATCGCGCCACATCGCCCCGCCCACACGACCCCGAATGCCCCCACCCCAACCACCCCCCTTTATGCGCTAACCACGCCCTCTCCCGGCGGCCCGCTGACCACGCCCCCTTGCGCGCTGACGTCAGGCGCCGGCGGCGCTGGCCCGCGGCGGGCGGGAAGATGGCGGCGGGCGGCGGGGGCGGGGGCGGCGGCGGCGGCGGCGGCCCTGAGGCGCCAGGTGGGGCCGGGGGGGCCGGGGCGGGGCCGGGGGCGGGGCCGGGACCGTGTGGGGCGGGGATGGGGGTTGGGGGGGGTTCCGGTGGGGGGGGGGCCGCTGTGGGGCGGAGATGTGGGGCGGAGATGGGGGGGCGGTGGGCGGGGCTTGGGGGGGCTGTGGGGAGGAGATGTGGGGGGCAATGGGGCAGAGATGTGGGGGGCAGTGGCACAGAGATGTGTGGGGCGATGGGGGAGATATGTGGGGTGCGATGGGCAGGGGATGTGGCGTTGCAGTCCCCTGTAGCCCCATTGTCCCCATCAGCTGTTTCTGGGGGTCCCTGATCCCCTGTCCCCCCTATGTCACCCCGCATTCCCCCACCCCGTCAGCCATTCTGGGGGTCCCTCCACTGTCCCCCGCCCTGTCACCCATTTATTTTGGGCGTCCCTGCAGGTTGCAGCCCTTGCTGTGCCCCCCTCGGGGAGCCCTGAGGGCCCCACACGCCCCCCGAGATGAGCAGCAAGGATCCCCCCGAGGTCTCAGGTGAGGGCAGGGGGACACGGGGGGTTGCTGGGGACAGGGAGGGGACACAGGTGACACCGAGCCCTCCCCCCAGCAGAGAGGGGACACCTGAAGGTTTTCCTGCCCCGGAAGCTGGTGGAGTGTCTGCCCAAATGTCCCGTGCTGCCCAAGGAGCAGCTGCGCTGGAACACCAACGAGGTGGGCACTGGGGGGCACTGGGGGGAACTGGGGCGCACGGGGATGGGCATGGGAGGGATGTGGGGTGGGCAGGAGGGACTTGGAGACATGGGAGGGGATGTGGGGACACAGGAATGGGGATGGGAGGGACTGGAGCTGTGGGGACACAGAAGGGGCGTCAAAGGGACACAGGAGGGGGCTTGGCTGGGGATGGGGGCAAAATGGGGGATGGGCAGGACAGGGGACACCAAGACCACGGCACAGCAGGGGTGGCACAGCAGACTGGTGCAAGGGCTGAGGGACAGGGGACACAAACTTGTCACTTGTCACCTGTCCCCCTCCCCAGGAGATCGCCTCGTACCTCATCACCTTTGAGAAACACGACGAGTGGCTCTCGTGCTCCCCCAAAACCAGGTCTGGGGATGCCCTGAGGGGCTGGGGGTGGCATGGGGGCTCCCGGGGGGCTCCCGGGGACCCCCTGACCCCGTGTCCAGGCCGCAGAACGGGTCGGTGATCCTGTACAACCGGAAGAAAGTCAAGTACCGCAAGGACGGCTACTGCTGGAAGAAACGCAAGGATGGCAAAACCACCCGTGAGGACCACATGAAGCTGAAGGTGCAGGGAGTGGAGGTAGGGGGACCCCAAACACAGCCTCCCCCCTCCCCAAAAAACCACCTGGTGTCCCTCAAAAAGCACCCTTTGCCATAAAGGTGCTTGTGGTTCAGGTATGGGCAGCTGAGGATGCACCTGGCAGGGCGTCAGGACACACAGAGGGGGGACAGAGGGTGCTGGGTGCCCTCAAGCCACACTTTTGGGGTGCTGGGGACACCCAGTGGGTGGTTTAGGTGGTCCAAGATTCCCAGTTGGGGCTTTGGGGGTGTTGGGAGATGCCCAAAATGGGGTTTGGGGGTGCCAGGACCAGCAGGGGGTGGTTTGGGGGCGTCTACCTCCTGCAGCCCAGGCAGCTTGAGAGTCTGGCTTGCATGTGAGACCCCCACAGGCTGCAGGGACCCCCCAAAATCTGTCAGACCCCCCCAGTCCTTGCTGTGTCCCCCCCCAGTGCCTCTACGGCTGCTACGTGCACTCCTCCATCGTGCCCACCTTCCACCGCCGCTGCTACTGGCTGCTGCAGGTAACTGGGGAGGGGGCCAGGACCCCCCCAGGACCCCCTGGGACCCTCGCAGGACCCCCCCAACCCGCTGTGCCCCCCCAGAACCCCGACATCGTGCTGGTGCACTACCTGAACGTGCCGGCCATGGAGGAGTGCGGCCGGGGCTGCGCCCCCCGGCTCTGCAGCCCCCCCCTCTGCTCGGGGGCCCCCCCGCTCTGCGACCCCCGCGAGTGGCTCAAGTGGTCCCAGGAGGAGCTGGTGGCTCAGCTGCGCCCCATGTGTGAGTGGGGGGCTGCCCTGGGGGGCTTCTGTACCGGGGGGTTTGACCACAGAGGGAGGGAGAGACACGAAAATCCTCAGTTTTTTGGGCAGATTTGTTGGTTTCTTTATGGAACTTTGCAGGGTAAAGTGGGGCTGGGGAGGGGGAGGACACCCCAAACGCAGTTCTAGAGGAATTTTGTGCTTTCCCACAGGATGGAGTGGGGTGGGGGCTCTGTGGGGCTGTTTTGGGGGGTCTCTGTGTCTGAGGGGTTCCCCCCCCTGTCCTGCAGTCCATGGGGTGAAGTGGGGCTGTGGCAATGGGGGGGATCAGAGGGTGGGGGGCTCTGTGGGGCTGTTTTGGGGGCTGGGCAGGGGTGCGGGGCTGTTTTGGGGGGTCAGGGAGGGCGTGCCCCCCCCCCCAGCTGTGTCTCTGAGGGGTTTTGTCCCCCGTGCCGCAGTCCATGGGGTGAAGTGGGGCTGCGGCAATGGCGGGGCCGCCCCCGGGCTGTCCCTGGAGCAGCTGGTGCAGCACGTCCTGGAGAGGCACCAGGCCCGGCCGCCCCCCCGCACCCACGCCTGCCTCTGCGCCGGGGGGCTGGGTGAGACTGACCCCCCCGGGACCCCCGAAATCCCCGGGAACCCCCGAAATCCCGGGGAACCCCCAAAACTACAGGGAAACCCACCCGAAATCCCGGGGAACCCCCGAAATCCCGGGGAACCCCCGAAATCCCGGGGAACCCCCAAAACCCCGGGGAACCCCCCAAAACCCCAGGGGAACCCCCAGGGAACTCCCCGCGACCCCCAAAACCCCTGGGGAACCCCCCAAAACCCCGGGGAATCCACTGGGACCCCCAGAATCCCTTGAGAATCCCCCAACACGCCAGGGAACCCCCCGGGACCCCCAAAGAGCCCCTGGGACCCCAGAACAGCCCCCTTGTGACCCCAAAATCCCCCGTGCGACCCCAAAATCTGCCGCCACCCCAAAATCCCCATGTGACCCCCAAATCTGCCCCCCGCTAACCCCCCCCGTTTTGCCCCCCAGGCACCCCCGGCCATAAATGCAGCAGCACCAAGCACCGAATCATCTCCCCAAAATTGGAACGGGCGGGGGTCGCCGCCCCCCCTGGGGACCCCCACCCCAAACCTGCCCCCTCCTCCCCGGACACCACGCAGCCCTCCCCGGCGCCCCCCGAGGGACCCCCGCGACCCTCCCCATTTCCCCTCTCCTCATCCTCCTCCTCCTCCTCCTCGGGGGGTGCTGGGGGGACTCTGCCCCTTCTGGTGGTCGCCAATTTAGGGGGTGGGGGCGCGGTGGCGCCGGGGGGTCCCGAGCAGCCCCTGGGGCTGACCCCGAGCCAGCACCTGGTGGGGACCCCCGAGGGGTCGTGCCCCACGGCGCCCCCCCCGCTGCAGCCCCCCGCCGCCGCCTTCGACCCCGACTGCTTCCTCAACAGCCCCCGCCGCGGGCAGACCTACGGCTGCGAGGCCGACCCCCCCCCCCGGCGCGCCCCCCCCGGCCCCCCCAACCCTGCAGGAGGAGGAGGAGGAGGGAGAGGAGGAGGAGGAGGGAAAGCGGGGGGCTGCAGCCCAGGACCCCCTCCCCGCCGCCGCGCCCCCTCCCCAGCCCGCGTTCCCCCTGCCCTTCCCCGAGCTGCTGCTGGGGGGCGGGGGCGACACGGGCGGGGTCCCCCCGACCCTGCGCGACCCCCCCCCACGCCCCCCCCCACCACCAGCTCCCCTCCTCCCCCTCGGGCCCCCCCAGCGACCCCCCCCCCCGCCGTGGCCATCACCGATTTCTCCCCGGAGTGGTCGTACCCCGAGGTGAGCGATTTGGGGAGGGGGTGCTCTCCCCCAGACCCCCCTCCTGCCCACCCCGGGGGTCCCCGGTGACCCCCCCGGTGTGCCCCCCCCCCAGGGCGGAGTCAAGGTGCTGATCACGGGGCCCTGGGGGGACCCCAGTGCCTCCTACTCGTGTCTGTTCGACCGCACCTCGGTGCCCGCCGCGCTGGTCCAGCCGGGCGTGCTGCGCTGCTACTGCCCCCGTGAGTGCCCCCCGCCCCAATTCCCGCTGCGCCCCCTCCCCACGGGGGTCTGCCGGTGCTCTGACCCGCCCTCTCCGTGTCCGTGTGTCCATCCGCAGCCCACGAGGCCGGCGTGGCCGCCCTGCGCGTGGCCTGTCCCCCCCGGCTGCTCTCGGCCGCGGCCCCGTTCGAGTACCGGGCACGGGGGGCGGCCCCCGGGGCACAGCTGGACTGGCTGGCGCTGGACGGTGAGTGGGGGCCCCCGGGACCCCCCCAGAACGGGACAGACCCAAACACCTGGGTTCATTTTGGGGTCCTGTTGTGGCGGCCCCAGACCCGCCCCTCTCTCCGTGGAGCGACGCTCTTTGGGGTCAGGGCGTTTGGGGGGGCTCTGGCAGTCAGGGCGCCCCCCTGACCCTGTGCCCCCCCTCGGCAGAGGCCCAGTTCCGTCTGTCCATCCTGGAGCGCCTGGAGCAGCTGGAGACGCGTCTGGGGGCCCTGCCCCCCCCGCGGGGGGCTCCCTCCGAGACCCCCCCTGAGCAGGTGAGGCCACCCTTGGTCCTCTGTGTCCCCTGATGTCCCCAGATGTCCCCACTGTGCCCCCCATGTCCCCTGACATGCCCTGCTGTCCCCAGGGGCCGGGCTCCTCCTTCGAGGCGCGGGTGGTGGCCGTCTGCGAGGCCATGATGGCGCGGCCGGGCTGGTCGGCGGGGACCTCGCTGCTGGCACACGGGGTGACGTTCCGTGGGATGACTCTGCTGCACCTGGCAGCCGCCCAGGGCTACGCCAGCCTGGTGGAGGCTCTGCGGCGCTGGCGGTGAGCAGGGACACCTGGGGACACCTGGGGACACCTGGGGCAGTGTCCCCAGGCAGAGGTGACCCTCCCCAGCCTGTGTCCCCTCCTGTCCCTGCAGGGCGCTGGCAGTTGAGAGCCTGGAGCTGGAGCAGGAGATCGACCCCCTCAACGTGGACCATTTCTCCTGCACCCCCCTGGTGAGGGGACACTGGGAACATTGGGGACACTGTGGTGGTGACACTGTGGCAGGGCTGGCAGTGCATCCCAAGGGCATGGGGCACAGCGTGATGTCTCAGGCAGGGCTGGGGGATACCAGGGGTGGCACCTGGACACAAGTGACACCCTGGGGACAGCGCTGTGCCCTCGTTGTCCCCAGATGTGGGCGTGCGCCCTGGGGCACCGGGAGGCGGCGGAGCGGCTGTGCCGCTGGGACCGGCGGGCGCTGGCCGTCCCCGACACCCTGGGGCGGCTGCCCCTGGCCCTGGCCCGTGCCCGCGGCCACCTGGCCCTTGTCACCCGCCTGGAGGAGCTGCAGGTGTCACCCGTGTCCCCTCGCTGCCACCTGCCCGGCCTGCGCGTCCCCTCCCCGCTGTCCGCCAGCCCCGACACAGGTATGGCCCCTTGTGTCCTCCCTGTCCTCTGGACCTCTGTCCTGGTGTCACTGTGTCCTGTCCCTGGTCACCACCCCCTGGTGTGGTCACTGTCACTTCACTGTCACTGTCCCTTCTCTGTCACTGTCACCATATCCTCCCCCATCCCCTTCTGTGTGCCCCTAGGGCCCCGTCCCCTGTGTCCTCCCCATGTCCCCTGCTGTCCCCTGTCCTCCCCCAGCATCTTTGTGTCCCATATGTTCCTTGTTCTCTTGCCATGTTCTCCATGTCCCCCATCACTAACCCCCCTGTCCCTGCCATGTCTCTGTGTCCCCACAGTGTCCCCTGTCCTCCTGCCATGTCCTCCATGTCTCCTCGGGGTGTGTCCCCATCACTAACCCCCCTGTCCCTGCCATGTCCCCGTGTCCCCAGGGCTGAGCACAGCCAGCAGCCTCTCGTCCCCCTCGGGGCTCTCCGAGGGTCCCGGCTCCGTCCCGCTGCCCCCCGGCCCCCCCGGGCCCCCTGACGATGACGCCTGGGGGGTGGCAGTGCCCCCCAGCCCCCCTGAGGATGCCCTGGCCCCGCCCTCTGACGCCCTGCAGGTAAAGGGGGGGGGACAGGGGGGCAGAACCCTGGTGTCCCCAGGCCGAGGTGGGGACACAGATCCCCGATGTCCCCCTGTGTCCCCAGGCCGAGGTGAGGACACCCCTTGTCCTTTGTCCCCAGGCCGAGGTGGTGACCCTGGCCCGCCAGATCATCGAGGCCACCCCCGAGCGCATCAAGCAGGAGGCGCCAGGGGGGCCCCCGGGGGCACTGGGAGCACCGGGGGGGACCCCGGGCACAGCGGGGACAGCGGGGACAGCGGGGACAGCGGGGCTGGGCGCTGCCATGGCCTGGCTGGCCACCTACCTGGAGAGCGTGGACCGGCCCCCCGCACCTGGGCACAGGTACCCTGGGCTGGGGGGGGGCCCAGGGGGGCACCCTCAGCTCCCCGGGGGGGGTCACCCCCAGTCAGCAGCACCCCGAGGGGGTCTTGGGGATCCCCTTGGGAGGGTCCTGTGCTACTCCAGTGTCTCCATGGTGGGGGAGTCTCCCACATCCTCCACACCCCAGAGTCCCCCTGGGGGCACCCCCTGGTCCCTGGGTGACAGCCTGTGACACTCCTGGGTGTGTCCCCCCCTCACCCCCCGTCCTCCTGACCCTCCTGTGCATGCACCCCCCCCCCCCCCCCCAGGGCAGAGGTGGCCTCCTCGCAGGGGTCCCTGGGACACCCTAGGGACATTTGGTGACACTCAGATCCCCTCCCGTGTGTGTCCCACCCTGGCTGTGTCCCTCCCCGTCCCCCTGACCTTGCCATGTGTGTGCCCCCCCCCAGGGCAGAGGTGGCCTCCTCGCGGGGGTCCCCGGGGGTCCCCGAGCGGCCGCCCCCCCCCTCGGCAGCGGGCTGGGCCGAGTTCCTGAACGCCTCCGGGGGGGCCCGGGGCGAGGGGGGCGCCGTGGCCCTGCTGACCCTCAGTGACCAGGAGCAGCACGAGCTCTACGAGGCCGCACGGCTCGTCCAGGGGGCCTTCCGCAAGTACCGGGTGGGTGCCACCTCCCTGCACCCCAAAACACCCCTGGGGCCCCCCCGGGGGCTCCCCAGCCCCGCTGACCCCCCAAACCCCCCCGGGTCCCCCCAGGGCCGGAGGCTGAAGGAGCAGCAGGAGCTGGCGGCCGCCGTCATCCAGCGCTGCTACCGCAAGTACAAACAGGTACCCCAAAACCCCCGGGACCCCTCCCAGGCACCGCCCAGAGCCCCGGGGACCCCAGACCCCCAGGGACCACCCAGAACCCCCCTAACCCTCTATCTCTGCCCCACAAGCTGACCTGGATCGCTCTGAAGGTAACAGGGGCCGTGTCGGGGTCACTCAGATGTTTGGGGCTGTTTTGGGGTCACCCAAGTGTTTGAGGTCACCCAGGTGTTTGTTTGGGGCTGTTTTGTGTTTTGGGGTCACCCAGGTGTTTTTGACGCAGGGGTGCTGTGACACTGGGGTGCTGTGTGAGGGTGCTGTGACACTGGGGTGACCCTGGTGACACCGGTGTCCCTTGCAGTTCGTGCTGTTCCAGTGGATGACGCAAGGGTGCTGGGTTACTGGGGTGACATTAGGGTAACTGAGGGTGCTGGGACACTGGGGTGACATTGGGGTCCCTGTTTGAGGGTGCTGTGACGCTGTTGTGTCCCCGTGTCCCCCCCAGTTCGCGCTGTTCCAGCGGATGACGCAGGCCGCCATCCTGATCCAGAGCAAGTTCCGCAGCTACGCGGAGCAGAAGCGCTTCCAGCGCCGCCGGCGGGCGGCTGTGCTGATCCAGCAGCGCTTCCGCAGCCTCCGCCAGCACCGGTGCGGCCCGGGGGGCTCCGGGGGGCGTGGGGGGCACGGGGCGGGGGGCACGGGGGTCTCACCTGCCCCCTCTGTCCCCCCCAGGAGCACCTTCCTCACCCTCAAGCAGGACCAGGCAGCGCGGAAGATCATGAGGTTCCTGCGGCGCTGCCGCCACCGGTAGGGGCACAGGGAGAGGGAGGGGACAGCGGGAGGTGTCACACGGGGTGGGTGGGGACAGGGGAAGGTGTTCCCAGGGCTTTGGGTGCAGAGTCCCAAAAAAGCCTGATCCCACCCCAAATTTGCGTGTCCCTGGCCCAGGATGGAGGAGCTGAAGCAGAACAAGGACGTGGAGAGTTTACAGACGCGGGGCCTGGCCTCGTGACCCCCCCCACGGGGCTGGGGGACCCTCAGTGCCCCCCCCACGGGGGGAGCTCCCCTCGCTGTCCGCCCTCCCCAGGCGTGTCCGTGTGTCCGGCTGTCCCCGTGGGGAGGGGCAGGAGGGGGCAGAGCCGCCTCGCGCCCCCTCCCCATCGCCCCCCGCCCCTCCCCCGCATGCCCCCGCCGCCCCCCCCACCCCGTGGGGGCTCTTTGTACAAAGTTCCATTAAAAACCAACGAGGAAGCGGGAATGGAAAATGCGGTGAGTTTGTGTTTGTGGGTGGGGAGGGGACACTGGGGGAATATGGGGGAGAGGGGACACTGGGGGGACACGGGGAAGGGAAGGAGGGAGGGGACATCGCTGGGGGAACATGGCGGGGAGGGGACACTGGGGGGACATCTCTGGGCGGGCGGGAAGACCCAGCGGAGCTGGAGGTACGGGCCCTTTAAATACAGGCCACGCCCTCTGGGCCAGACCACGCCTCCTAGGCCGGGCCACGTCCTCTGGCCTGCCACGCACGTTCCTCGCTCCGCCCAGGCCCCTTCTACGTCTCCGGACGTGATTACGCAGGCGGACGCCGGGGACGTGTCCCGCGCGCGGCGGCGGCGTTACGCATCGCCCCGTCGCAAGATGGCGGAGCTGGACTTGCTGGGCTCCATCCTCAACTCCATGGAGCGGCCGCCTGCCGCGGCCGATGGCGAGACGCGGCGCCGGGCGCGGGGTCAGCAGGGCCAGGGAGGGCGCGGAGGCTCCGGGGCAGCGGCCCTGGGCGGGGAGCGGCGCGTCCCGGCCTTTCGCCCTCAGAACCCCCCCCACCCCCGGCGCCCGCCCTCAGGCGAGGCCCCGCCCCCAGCGCCATGGGCACGCCCTCGCGTTGCTGATTGACAGCGGGGGCCGCCTGGCCACGCCCCCGCCATGTCCCCCGTGTGCTGCTGTTAGTTGCAGGCCACGCCCCTGCTCCGGTCAGAGGGCGCAGGCCCCGCCCCCTCCGCCCCCCGAGAGTTTTTTGGGGGTCCCAGGAGGCTTTGGGGCTCCCCTGATGTGTTTTTGGGGTTCCCCTCTTCGTGACCCCCCCTGTTCCCCCCAGAACAAGCCGCTCGCATGAAGAAGCTGCAGGAGCAGGAGAAGCGCCAGAAAGTCGAATTCAGGAAGAGGGTGAGTGGAGGGGCTGTGCATTGCTGGGGCATTTTGGGGGGCTCCCCTGCCCTGTCCGTGCGTCCCCCCTGCCCTGTCCGTCTGTCCCCCCAGCCTGTCCGTCTGTCCCCAGATGGAGCAGGAGGTGTCCCAGTTCATCCAGGCCACGGGGGAGCCCCGGCGCCGCTTCCAGCCCATGACCAAGATCGAGAGGAGCATCCTGTGAGCACTGGGGAAACTGGGAGAACTGGGGAGGCACCGGGGGGCACTGGAGGTACTGAGGGCACTGGGAGGGCACTGGGGACACTGAGGGTGTACTGGGGCAGCTGGGGACCCCCCCAGGGCCCTCCAGTGCCAGCAGCTCCCCGCTGTCCCCTCAGGCACGACGTGGCCGAGGTGGCCGGGCTGACATCGTTCTCCTTCGGGGACGACGAGGACAGCCGCTACGTGATGGTGTTCAAGAAGGTGGGGGACGGCTGGGGGGCGTGCTGGGGGGGTGACAGGGCCCGGGGTGACACTGCTGTCCCCTCCTGGGTGCTGGCTGTCCCCTGGGGGTTCCAGGGGAGGTGACAGAGCCCCAGTGACCCCGCTGTCACCCCTGGGTGTCCCCCGTGGGTGCTGGCTGTCCCCTGGGGGTTCCAGGAGAGGTGTCAGAGCCCGCTGACCCTGCTGTCCCCCCTGGTGTCCCCGTCCCCCCCAGGAGTTCGCACCCTCGGACGAGGAGCTGGAGGCGTACCGGCGGGGCGAGGAGTGGGACCCGGCCCGGGCCGAGGAGCGGCGCCGCCTCCGGGTAGGCGGGGCTTAGAGTGGGTGGGGTTTAACTGGGATATGGGTGGTGCTCAGCAGGGCGTGGCCACGCGGGTGGGGCATGTATGGGTGATGGAGGAAGGAGTTATGGGTGTGGCATGGGCTTGGTAGGTGTGGCCCGGGTAGGCGGGGCTTAGTGTGGGTGGGGTTTAACTGGGATGTGGGCCGGGCTCAGCAGGGTGTGGCCAGGTGGGCAGGGCATATAGGTATGATGGGGGAAGGGCTTACCTGGGTGTGGTGTGGGCTCAGTGGGTGTGGCCCTCGTGGGCGGGGCTTTTGCTGACTGCTCACCTGCAGGAGCTGGCGGCACAGCAGGAGGAGGCGGAGCTTGAGTCTGGCCCTGCCCCCCCGGGCCCCCCCAACGATTACAAGGACAAATATCGGCACCTGATTGGCTGCGAGGCCGCCAAGGCCGCCGCCCGCACCATGGAGGCCAACAAGGCCTACGGCTGTGGTGAGTGGGGGGTCTGGGGGGTCCTGGGGGTATCCATGGGGCTTGGGGGCTCCTGGGGGGCTTGGGCAGCCTGGGGGGGCTGGGGGGGTCGCTGAGGGTCCCTCCCGTGCCCACAGTGCCCATGGCCAACAAGTGGGGTCCCATGGAGGTCCTGGGGGTTTCTGGGGGGCTTGGGGGGGTCTCTGGGGGGGTCTGGGTGTCTGGTTCTTTCCCCAAATACCTGTGCTGTGCAGGGGTGTCTGGGGGTCTGTGAGGGTCCCTGCTGTGCCCCCAGTGCCTGTGGCCAACACAAGGGGTCCCATGGAGCCCCTGGGGGATTTGGGGTGTCTGGGGGGTCTCTGAGGGTCCCTGCTGTGCCCCCAGTGCCCGTGGCCAACAAGAGGGACACGCGCTCCATCGAGGAGGCCATGAACGAGATCCGGGCCAAGAAGCGCCTGCGGCAGGCGGAGGATGAGGGGGGGGCCGGGGGGGGCGCGGGGGGGCCCTGTGTGTGATGGGGGGAGGGGTGGGGGGGGTGACCCCCTCCCAGGGGTATTTAACAGCAGGGGGAGGGGGATGGGGTATGCAGAGGGGGTGATAAAGAGCCTCGTTCTCCTGTCATGGTGCCCGTGTCTGCTTTGGCGGGGCGGTTTTGGGGAGGGGGGCACCCCCATATCCCAGATTGTGTGTGTGTGCATCCCACTCCCCAAAAAAAGCATGGGTCAGGAGCTCCTGGTACTTTACAAAGGTTTTTGGGGTGTGGGGAGCCCCTTGGTGGGGGGGCCAGGATGCCCTTCCCCCTCCTTCTTGGCCTGGGGGGTTTTGTGCCCTTTCAGCTTGGCCTCCCAGTGCCAGCAGTGCCTCCCAGTTCCATCAGAGGCCCTCCCAGTTCCGTCCCAGTGCCCTGCAGTGCCTCCTCGTCCTGCTCAGGGTCACTCTCCTGCCTCCCAGTTCCGTCCCTGGGGTGTCCAGGCCCCAAATCCCTCCCGAGACCCCACACATGGATGCACCTTGGCCAAGGGTCCATGGGCATCCAGGCCCCAAGACCACCCCTCCAAATTCCTCTCCTTCGACGGGCAGAGGGACCCCGGTGCCCCCCGCCTCCACCTCCTGCCCTTTCCCACCCTTCCCCCACTGACTTTTCTGCAATTACCAGAAATTCGTGATGTGACCCCAAAACCCCATCACCTCCTGCCCTGGGGCCCTCCGTGTCCCCAGCACTCCTGAGCATGTCACCACAACCCTGAGCCCCCTGCACACCCCCAGGACTCCCCCTCACCCCAGCACCCTCCCTGCCCCTTGGCTGTGAACAAATCTCTGAGATTCCCATGGGAATCCGGGGTCTCCTTGGTGGATTTGGGGGGCCCCGGGGTCAAGGCCAAAGTCCTGGGGGTCCCAGCCCAGCCCTGGACCCCACAGACCGCCCCCAAAAATGGGGAGAACCCCCCATGTCCAGTGCCCTGAGCTGACCCCAAGCCCTCCCCGCCATCCCACGGGGGACCCTCAGCGACCCCAGACCCCCCTCAATTCCCGGAACACCCAGAGGGGCCCGGGGGGATTTGGGCCCTTCCCACCCGGTGCTGCCCCCCACGGAGGGACCGGGGTCCCATTCAGCCCCCGCCGGAGGAGGGAGAAAAGGGGCGGAGCCACTTGAGGGGGTCCCCACGTGTCGCCCCCGGGTCTGGGACGAGTTTTAGCCCCCCTCAAAGGATAACGCGACCCCCAGCCGGGGGGGCTGCAGCGCCGCCCGAAGGCGCTGGGGGGAACAGCAGCCCCAGAGGGGAGGGGGCAAGCCGGGGCGAGGGGGCACCCGATTTTGGGGGTGCAAAATGTTCTTTTGGGGGGGGAGCTCAGCCCCTAAGGAGTCCCAGGGGTGGGGGAGGGGGGAGCTGAGCCCCATGGGCCCCACAGTGGGGGAGGGGCAGTGGCTTTGACCACTTCCCGGGGAAGTTCTCGCCGGGGGGGGGGCGGGGCCGGTCCTTTTGTGGTGGGGGTGGAAGGGGCACCCCACGAGGCCTCGACCTCCGCCCCAGCCCCGTTCTGGGGGTCCCGGTACCCTCGGCCCCCCTCGGGGGGGGGCGGGGAGATGATCCCGAGCTCCTCGGTCCCCCCCACCCTCCGCTTTCCCCGTCCTCAACCGCCGAGCCCCTCCCCCACCCCGGGGCAGGAAGTGAAACCGCTGCCCCTCCCCCCGGAAAGTCCCGCCTGGGTCTGACTCAAACTGAGCCCCGCGGGGGGAGGGGCGGGGGTCCCGAGCCCCCCGACTCACACCGAGCTGTCGCGACCCCCTCCCCAGCGACCCCCGCGAGAGGCCCAGAGCGGGGCGCGGTGTCGCGATAAGGGCGTGTGTGTATCCCGGAATAATCGGGAATCGCGATATACAGGGAGGAGGCGCAATAACGAGGGATTCGTTATAAGTCTGGGGGGGTCACGAGACCCGTGGGGGTGTCGCGATAGCGAGGGAGGGGGTCGGAATAACAGGGAAGAGGGGGCACAATAAAGGGTGTGGGTCGCGATAATGGGGGGGATCCGATTAACGGAAGCGAGCGCCGGGATACTGAGGGAGGGTTCGAATTTCGATGTATCGTGATAATCGCGGGATGCAGAATAGGAAGTGTCTGGATTGAGGGGGGCGGCGGGAGCAGCGGGGCAAGGGCTCGCGGGGAACGGGAGCGCCGGGATCGCGGTAACGGCGCGGGCCGGGCCATCGCGGGAGGCCGCAATGGGCGGGAGATGTCGCGATAGTGAGGGGAGGGTCGCGATAAAAAGCCCCCCCATCCCCCCAAATCGGCGCGCGCCCTCGGCGGCACGCGGGACGTTCCGGCCCTTGGCTCTGCCCCCTTTAGCCCCGCCCCCGTGAGCCCCGCCCCCTGCGGCCCCTATGAAAACCGCCGCGCGGCGCCGCCGCCGGTCCTCCGCCGCCGCCGCGCCTCGACCGCACCGCGCAGGCGCCGAGCGAAAAGCCCGCCCCTTTCCCCGCCGAAAGCCCCGCCCCCCCGCGGAAGGCCCCGCCCCCCGCGCCCCGCCCGCCCGCCCCGCCGCCGCCATGAGCGGGTGGGCGCCCTACGTGGAGACGCTGCTAGCGGATGGCACCTGCCAGGATGCCGCTATCGTCGGCTATCGCGACACCCCTGCCGTCTGGGCCGCCGCCCCCGGCAAGACCTTCGCCAATATCACGGTGAGCGGCGGGCGCCGGCGGGGCCGGGGGGGGGACAGCGCGCTGAGGCGTTTCCCGCCCAAGCGCGCGGAGGGCGGGGGGACCCGGCGGCCTCTGAGAGGCGGGGCTGACCCCCCCACCCCTCCCGCGACGGGCTCCGGGAAGGACAAAAAAGGGAGAAAAACGCAAAAGCGCCAGCGTGGAGCGCGGCGGGGCGGGGGATGGCGGGGGGGGGCTCGGGCGCTGCCCGCGGTGCCGGTACCGGGGGAAGGCCGGTACCGGGGGGCCCTGCAGGCCGGGGAGGGGCCCAGCGGAGGGGTAGCCCCCTCCTCAACCCCGCTCCGAGCGTTTCGGGGGGTCGCAGTTGGGCGGGGAAGGGGGGGATGGGCGAGCACCACGTGCTCCGGCGACCTCCGTCCCCGGTTCCTGTCGCTTTTATGGCTCTGCCGGGAGTGGACGGCGGGGGTCTCGTGGAGGGGGAGGTGGGGATGTGGAGGAACCCCTCCTCACTTAAAAACCCTCTAAAAATGCGCGGAATGCGGCCACTTCCCGGTGGAGGAGGGGCGGCCGGGGCTTCCTGTGGGGGAGGGGCGGCGCGCGCGCACCCCCCTCCCCCCCTCCCCACTTCCCCCCACGGAAATTTGGGGAGAGGGGAGGGGAGAAATCTGGGGAAGCCCATGGTGGGAAAGCGGGGGCTACCGAGCTCTGGTCCCTGTCTGGGGTCACGGGGGGGGTTACGGGGGTCCCCGGGATGGGGAGGCACCTCAGGGACGTAGTCGGGGCTCATTGGGGTCCCCCGGGTCTCGGTGGGGGTGTCTGGGTTCGGTGTGGGGTCCCGGGGCTGTTCGCTTGAGGGCTCCTTTCTGGGATTGCTGCGGGGCTGCTTTTGGGGTTCCTGACCTGTGCTCCCCCGTGGCAGCAGCGGGTGGAAGTGCTGGCCTTGGAGGGTCCCGAGTTTGGGGAGGTTTGGGGGATCCCTGGATGCTCGGGCCCTCTTGTGGGGACCCCTCAGGGATCAGGGTTCTCTCATGGGGTCTTTGGCGGGAGTCACGGGGGTCCCGGGTCACCTGGGTCCCTTTTATGGTCATGGAGTGGGAGTTATGAGAGTCCCTGTTTGCCGAGCGCCCTGCAGGGGCCCTGCCCGGGGCTTTGGCTTTGGGGGGTCCCTGGGTGGGGGTCTTTGGGGTTCCCCTGACCTGTCCTCACCCCATCCAGGCTTTGGAGGTCCCTGGGTGTGGGTCTTTGGGGGTCCCCTTGGCCTGTCCCCACCTCTGCAAAGCGACAGGCTGTGATCAGGGGGGCTATAGCAGTTCCTCACGGGTGGCCCTGGGGGTCTGAGCTCTGTTTCTGGCGGTTCCCCACGGATGGTTTGGGGGTCCGGGCTCCGTTCCTGACCCCTGTCCCCACAGCCAGCGGAGGTGGCGGCGCTGGTGGGCCCCGAGCGGGGCCCGCTGCTGGTGCAGGGGCTGACGCTGGGGGGGCTGCGCTGCTCCGTCATCCGCGACTCGCTGCTGGTGGAGGGCGAGCACAGCATGGACCTGCGCACCAAGGGGGCTGCTGGAGCGCCCACCTACAACATCACGGCTGCCATCACCAACAAGAGTGAGGGACCCTGCCGCTGCCCCTGTCACCCCTGAAACTGCCCCCTGCCGCCCCTGCCACTACATCCTGCCACCCCTGCCACTGCCCCATGTCACCCCTGCCACTGCCCCCTGCAACTGCCCCCTGCCACTCTGTGTCACCCCTGCCCACCTCCCTGTCACCCTGTGTCACCTCCCTGTCACCCCATGTAACCTCCTGTCCCTCCAGTCCCTGTCACCCCCCATGACCCCAAGCCTCCCATGTGTTTTATGCCATCAGTGTCACCCGGTGTCACTCCCAGCTCTTGTCACTCCCCAGGTGCTCCCCCTCCCCAGTACCACCCTGTGTCCTCTCCCCTGCACAGCCACGTCACCTGCCCTGTCACTTCTGTCACCCCTGCCGTGCTTCCCGTTCCTGTCCCCCTGCCCTTTGACCCACAAATTACCCCGTGCTAACTCCTGCCATCCCTCCACCCCTGCCCTGTCTGTCTGGGGAGCCTTGGGGTGACCCCAACCTTGTCCCCTTCTCCCCTTTGACCCAGCTCCCCACAACTTACCCTGTGCTGACTCCTGCCATCCCTTCATCCCTGCCCTTTTGCCCCCCATCTGTCTCGGGGTATGGGGAGCCTCATGGTGACCCCCACCATGTCCCCATCTCTGCAGCCATCGTGCTGGCCATGGGCAAGGAGGGCGTGCACGGCGGCTGCGTCAACAAGAAATGCTACGAGATGGCCAACCACCTGCGGCGCAGCCAGTACTGAGGGGCTGGGGGCCACCCCGGGACCCCCAGGGACCCCCAGGGACCAGCCAGGGACCAGCAGGACCCCCGTCCCCCTCCCCCTGCCCGCCCCCCGATGATCCCCGCTGCCGGCAGCAATAAAGTGCCCTTGTGGGGATCCCTGTGCCTCGGGGCTTTTGGGGTGGTGGGGAGCTTTGGGGTGCGGCTCTGCCTCCACCCAGGGCGGGTGCCCGGGTCCAAGGGTGCTGCCGTGCCCCGGGGGGACAAAGTCCAGGCTGGGGCGGCGGTGACGCCGCAGCTGCCGCCCCACGGGGCCCTCCCCACCACCCCCCGACTCTCAGAAGGCAAAGTTATGGGGCAGAGGCTTTATTGGAGGGCTGCACTTGTGGGGCAGGCTGCGCTGGCAGCGAGGGGAGGTCAGATGTGGGGTGTAGGATGGAATAAAGGGGGGTGGGGGATATTTGGGGGGGTGGTAGAATGGAACAAGGGGGCTGGGGGACATATGGGGAAACAGAAAGGGCAGTGGGGAATTGGGGGTCAGGAACCATGGGTATCCTGGCAGGTTGTGGGGCAGGGCCCTTCCCTCCAGGTGTTCAGGGGGTGGTGGGGGGCAGAGGTGGGGGTTGGGGAGGTGCTGGGATGGGTCGATATGGGGGATGGGGTGGGGCAGGGGGAGATGGGGGGGCTTGGTGTGGGGTGAGGAAGGCGTGTGGGGCGGGGATGGGGATGTGGGAAGGCTCTGTGGGGTACAGCAGGAGATGTGCAGCAGGACCTGGGCAGGCGGAAGCAGCTCCCGGTGCCGTCGAGTCGAGGCCTTATAAGGGCAATGTGGCAGCTCCGGCGCTTCCTGCTCTCCCCCCTCACCCCCCCCCGTGTGACTCACGGGAACGGGGGAAGGGCCCGCGGCTGCCCCACGGCGGGAATTGGGGCAGATTTGGGGTATCAGACTGGGCTGTGGGGCAGATGGGACTGTCCTGTCCCCTCATCCAGGTGTGGGGGGTTCTCACCGTGCCTTTGCCCCTGCTGTGAGGTGACCCCCATGGCTGTGAGGTGGGGGCACACCGTCACCCCATCACTGTAGGGCCATGGCACTCCTGCATCCTGCAGGACTGTGTCCTTGCCCCCCTCCTGTGTCCCCCCTGCAGGACAGTGTCCTTGCCCCCCTCCCACGCCATGTCCCAGTGATTCTGTCACCTGTGACACCTGTAAGATGTCACCTGTGTCATCCCTGCCACCGTGTGCCCCCTGGTGTCCCCAACACCTCAGGTGTACCCCGAAACTGGGGCGGCTGGAGGAGAATGGAAGCGCTGGGGAGGGAGTGGCGTACAGTACCCAGCACCTCACCAGTGACTCCCAGTTAAATCCAGCAGTAGAGGTCAGCGGGATGTGCCAGCATGAGTAGGGGGACTCGGAGTGACCCCAGTGCTGACTCATGCACGCAAGATCGCCCCCAGTACAGCCAGACATCCTTCACTGCCCCACAGTGACCCAAATATGCCTCGCAATGACCCCGTAGTGCCTCCCAGTGACCCCCAGTGCACCGCAGGCGCCTCCCAGTGACCCCCAGTGCGCTCCTCAAAGCGCCTCCCAGTGATCCCCAGCGTACCAAGCGCTTCCCTTCACAGCCACAGAGCCTTCCAGTACCTGACAGCGCCCTCCAGTGTCCCAAACTCTTCCCAAAAACCCAGCCCGCACCAGTACCCCCTACCCAACACTCACCGGCTGGAACAGCACGGGACAGGCATCGCCCCAGAGCGCAGAGCAGCGGCGGGACCGAGTTCGTGAGGCGCCGGCCACCGCTCCCTCCCTCCCGCCGCCGCCAGCACCCCTCAGCCCCCTCAAGCTGGCGAACTCTCGCGAGAGAGGGGCGGGGCTTCTCCGCCCCAGCCAAACCTGTCGCTTACCGAACAACTCCCCTTCCCGCCTAAATGCGCCCCATCAATGAGAGGCGAGAGCGCAGAACACGCCCCTCTTTAGAGGTGGAGGTTCCCGCCCAGCCGCGCTCCCTGCGCGGGGCCCCCCGCCCCGGGCGGCGCGCACGCGCCCCGCGCAGGCGCACTGGCGCCGCGCCCCCCCCGAGTCACCTTGGGGCGCCGCCGGTGCCGGACCCCGGACCGGACCCCGAAACCTCCCCGGGACCGGACCCCGAGACGCCCCACGGGACCGGACCCCGCAACCTCCCCGGTACCACGGCCCGGCCGAGATGGCGGCGGTACCGGCGGCCGAGAGGCCCAAGACCTCCCCGAAATCCGTCAAGTTTCTTTTCGGCGGCCTGGCCGGGTGAGAGCCTCCCCCCCCATATCCCCCAAATTCGGGATAGCGCACTCCCAAACCGAGAACCCCCCCTGCCAGAGCCTTCAGAGCGCCCACAAAGCAACCCCGGTGCCCCTCCTAACCCCTCAGCCCCCCTAGACCCTTTAACTTCCCATCACTGCTCCCCAGAGCCTCCCCCAATCCCTTCTGTGCCCCTCGAGTGCTCTCCAAACCCCCTTCAGACCCCCTCGATCCTCCCCCAAATCTCTTCTGTGCCCCTCCTAACCCCTCACCGCCCCCCAAAGCCTTTAACGTCCCATCACTGCCCCCCAGAGCCTCCCCGAAATCTCTTCTGTGCCCCTCCTAACCCTTTAAGCCCCCTCCCAGACCCTTTAACTTCCCATAATTTTCCCCCGGAGCCTCTCCAAAATTCCTCCTGTGCCCCTCAAGTCCTCCCCAGACCCCCTTCAGACTGACCCAACCCTCCCATCACTAATCAACCCTCCTCCAAAATCCGAAATTCCATCCAGCTCCCTTCAAATCCCCGCCATAGATCCCAAAACTTCTTCAGGCTTTCTCGTCCCCCCAGGTTTCCCCCGAGAGGACTGTGGGTGGGTTTTGGGGGCTGTGAGTAATTTTTGGGGCCCTACTTGACCCTCTTTTCCTTCAGGATGGGGGCCACGGTGTTCGTGCAGCCCCTGGACCTGGTGAAGAACCGGATGCAGCTGAGCGGGGCTGGGGCCAAGGGCCGGGAGTACCGGACATCCCTGCACGCCCTGGGTTCCATTCTGCGCCACGAGGGGCTGAGGGGCATCTACACCGGGTATGGGCCCCCCCAGAACACCCCTGAACCCCCAGACCCCCTGGGAGGCACTCCCATGCTACAGGGGGTTGCTGATCACCTCCATGGGATACAGCCCCCCCCCCCCCCAAAACCGCAAGCACCTGCCAGCCTCGAGCTCTTTCCTGCCCCCCTCTCCTGCCATTCCCCGTGTCCCCCCCAGGCTGTCGGCAGGGCTGCTACGCCAGGCCACCTACACCACCACCCGCCTGGGCATCTACAGCGTCCTCCTGGAGCGTTTTGGGGGGGCTGACGGGACCCCCCCTCCCTTCCTGGCCAAAGCAGCCATGGGCATGACCGCGGGGGCTGCGGGGGCTTTCGTGGGGACCCCGGCTGAGGTGGCGCTCATCCGCATGACAGCTGATGGCAGGTAAGCCCCCAGCCCTCCTGAACATACCTGCAGCCCCTTGAGTCTGCTTTTTTGACCAAAATCGCCTTTTTTTGCCCCAAATACCAGGCTACCCCCCAGCGAGCGCCGTGGGTACCACAATGTGTTCGACGCCCTTGTGAGGATGGCGAGGGAGGAGGGGGTGTTCACCCTGTGGAGAGTAAGTGGGGGCTGTGGAACCCCTGCCACGACCCCTCTGCTGCCTCCCCGGGGATGCTGGGGGTGTCCCCGTGCTCTAGGGACGGGCATTGGGGTACCCCAAAGTGCCATGTGCCACACCAGGGCTGTACCCCACTGTGGTGAGGGGGAGATCATGGTCTAGGGAGGGAGTGGGAATGCAGGGGAGGGTCTGTGGTGAGGTCTGGGGGTGCACAGGACTCACCTAAACACGCTGTTGTCCCCCAGTGCTGTGTCCCCATGCTCTGGGGAGGGGCATTGGGGTCCCCCAAAGTGCCATGTGCCACCCCAGGGCTGTGTCCCCACTGTGCTGAGGGGCTCTGTGGACTCATGTGGGGGGTCTGGGGGTGCACAGCTTACCCAAACACTCCATTTTCCCCTAGGGCTGTGTCCCCACTGTGGTGAGGGGGCAGATAATGGTCTGTGGGGGGATGTGGGGAGTCTGGGGGCACTGCTTACCCACACATCCTTTTCCCCCAGGGCTGCATCCCCACCATGGCCCGTGCCGTGGTGGTCAACGCCGCCCAGCTCGCCTCCTACTCCCAATCCAAACAATTCTTGCTGGACTCCGGTGAGTTCAGGGGGAGGGTCTGGCTGTGGGGGAATCCTAAATCCCAGTGCACTCTCCTCCCCTCCCCACTGTTCCCCTTTGATGTTTTGGGGTGCCCCCAGGGCATTTCCGTGACGACATCCTGTGCCACTTCTGCGCCAGCATGATCAGCGGGCTGGTGACCACGGCTGCCTCCATGCCCGTGGACATCGTCAAGACCCGGTGGGTGCATTGCTGGGGGGGTCCCCTTCTCCCCATTAGATAACCACAGGTCGGACACCCCAAACACCTCCTGCTTAACCCCCAAATTCTGCCCGACAGGATCCAGAACATGAGGACAATAGATGGGAAACCCGAGTACCGCAACGGGCTGGTGAGTGAGGGTGACATCATTTGGGACCCCCCTTTAATTTAGGGGGGAGCTTCTTTAGGCCCCCTTTAATTTGGGAGGGGGCTCCTCTACCATTTTGGGAATTCCCTTTCACAACTGGGGGGGTTCCACACCATTTTGGGAGTGTTTTCTCTGTAATTGGAGGTGGGGGGAGAAATTCAGGCCATTTTGAGGAGATGCCCATAATTTTGGGGAGCTTCCCTGGCATTTTGGGAAGCTTCCCGATTATTTTCTAGGGGGAATCCCTGGCATTTTTGGAACGTTTCTCATAATTTTGGGAGGATTCCCCATAATTTTGGCACTGTCCATGTTATTCCAAGGAAGTTTCCCATCCTTCCTATGGAAGGGCATCCCTGGATTATTTTTTTAGGGGGCTCCCCTATGATTTTGGGGGGGCTCCCCTGACACTCTGCCCCTCCTGCAGGACGTGCTGCTGAAGGTGGTGCGCTACGAGGGCTTCTTCAGCCTCTGGAAGGGCTTCACCCCCTACTACGCCCGCCTGGGCCCCCATACCGTGCTCACCTTCATCTTCCTCGAGCAGATGAACAAGTGGTACCAGCGGCTCTTCCTCACTGCCTGACACCCCCGGGGGGGGGGTCGGGGGGCATCTGACCCCATCCCGTGGGCTCTCCAGGGGCACTTGACCCCCACTGAAGGGTTTTGGGGGTGTCTGACTTCTCCCTCAGGTGCTGTGGGGGTGCTTGACCCCCCCCCCACACACCACCAGGGTCTGGGGGGGAGGTGGTTCTGCAGGAGCTGCCTGACCACCCCCATATCAAGGCTATGAAGTGGTCCTGGGGCCCTATGGAGGCGTCTTGGGCCCTGTAGGGGTGCAGGACCCACTCCTTAGGGCTTGTAGGGATCCCTGGGGCCCTGTGAAGGGGCCCTGGACCTGATGCAGGGGTGCTGGATCCCTCCCATGGGGACACCAGGGGATGCCTGGTCCCTGTGGGGCAGCCCTCTCTAAGGACTGCAGGTGCCCTCGCCCTGTGCTCCCCTTCCCACCCCTCTGGGGGTTTTGTTACCAGCCAATATCAAGGTCACAGTGTGGGGCAGGAGCCCCCCAAAATTTCCCCCCTCCCTCCCCATCTACCCTGTGCTTCGTTAACGAATCATGGATCGTGATCATGTAATTAAAGCAAGACCCACAAACACCAGGGGGTGATTTATCTCTGCCAGGGACAGGCTGACAGCAGGGGACCCCAAAGGCACACCCCAGCACCATCCAGCAGAGCTGTTTATTGTGTCCCCACACCAAACTGGGGGGTCCTGGGGGAGCTCACCCTCACACAGCGGGGCCACCGTCACCCCAGGGCAGGTCTGATCCAGCCAGGACTGTCCGTTCCACCCCCTCCTCTGTGATGGCTGCCAGCCTGATGACACCCCCGCTGGAGCCATCCCTCACCATTGCCAGGGCCAGGCCTGGGGGAACACAGGTCAGCATCCCCCAAACCACCTCTGCTCCCAAATCCCCTCAGCACTGCCCCCAAATCCCCTTCCAGGGTCCCCCAAGCCCTCCATATCCCCAAAATCCCCTCCACGTCCCTGAAATCCCCTCCCAGGACAAGCCCAAACCCCTAAGTGTCAGCCAAACTCTCCTCTGTGCCCCCAAATGCTCTTCCAGGGTCCCCAAAATCCCCTCCATGTCCCCAACATCTCCTCCCAGGACACCCCTTAGTGCCAGCCAAACTCTTCTCTGTGCCCCCAAATCCTCTTCCAGGGTCCCCCAAACCCTCCATGTCCCTGAAATCTCCTCCTAGGACATGCCCAAACCCCTCAGTGCCCGCAAATCCCCTTTCAGGGTCCCCCAAACCCTCCATGTCCCCAAAATCCCCTCCCAGGACAAGCCCAAATCCCTCAATGCCAGCCAAACTCCTCTGTGCCCCCAAATCCCCTTCCAGGACCCCAGCCCCCTCTCATGACCCTTCCCCATATCCAAATTCCCCAAAACCCACCACGAGCGACGAATTCCTGGCACTGGGAGCGGCTCATGCCAGGCTGGAACGTGGCATCCAGGAATCCATAGATGTAGGAGCTGCCTGAGCCCCCCACGGCGAAGGGCTGGCGCAGAAGGAGACCTCCCATGGGCACCACGTACACCTGGGGGGCACAGGGGGGGCTCTAATGTGCTGTGGGGCAAAGGAAGGGTCTGTGGGGCAGAAAGGAGGGGGGGCTGTAGGGAGAACTGAGGGTTATGGGGCAGAAAGAGAAAACACGGGGTTATGGGGCAGAAGGGGGGGGCTGTGGGGAGAACAGGGGGTTATGGGGCAAAAAGGGGGGCCTACAAGGTGGAAAAAAAATTACATTCCAGGGCAGAAAGGGGAATGCTGCAGGGCAGAAAAGGGGCTGTGCCAAGGCAGAGAAGGGAATGCTGCAGGGCAGAAAAGGGGACATGCTGGGGCAGAAAAGGCAGCCCACCTGTCCACCCCGGCGCGGGTCCCAGCCTGCCACGATGATGCCAGCGCTCAGCTCCTCACGGTAGCGGTAGCAGCTCTGCTGGAAGAGGCGTGCGGCCGTGCGCACCCGCGGTGGCTCCTCCAGCTCCACGCTGCGGGGCAGGGCCAGGTGTGGGGCTGGGGCCACCTCCCCCAGGCCCCCCGGCCCTGCCCCGCACCCCGGGACCCGCGGGGGTACCTGTGGAAGGCCAGCTGGTAGGCCACGGCGTCGGCCACCGCCTGCGTGTCGGCCGCCGAGCCCGAGCGGCAGCAGAAGATGCGGTCGTGGACAGGCGTCAGTTTGTCCGTCACACGGTTGGCAATGTAGGCCCTGGGGACACGGGGGTGGTGTCACTGGGAGAGCTACTGGAGGCAGCACCACAGTGACAGGCCCTGGGGACACGGTGGTGGTGCCATCAGGAGAGCCGCCCAGCCGCTGGAGGTGGCACCACAGCGACAGGCCCAGGAGAGCCACCCAAGGTGGCATCACAGTGACACCCTGACAACAGTGACAGCCCCATGATGTGGTCCCAGAGCCTCGTGACGTCACTGATTGCATCACAGCACTCACCCGGTTGTGGTTCTGGAGTCGGCCCCTATCACGACACCTCCATCGAACTCCACGGCCATGATGGTGGTCTGGGAAGAAGGGAGGGGAGGGAAGGGGCTGCACTGAGACCCCCAGCCTCACAGAAACCCCCTGCCCCACAGAAGATCCAGCCCCACCGCACAGAAACCAACCCGTACCCCACAGAAATCGTCTTCCCTAAGAACTCCCGGCCCCACAGCAGTTCTCCCCTCCCCAGAGGAACCCCCCTGTGCCCCCCTCTCTGACCCAAATTCCCCTTTCCGCACTCCTCAGGGAGCTCTGCTCCCCCAGCCCCAATTCCCACAGGAAGCACCCCGTGCCCCCCTCTCCAGGGAGTTCTCTCTGCTCCCACATTACCCTTCCCGCACTCCTCGGGGCGCTCTGCTCCCCCAGCCCCAATTCCCCCCTGAGCCGCACGCCGGAGACACTCTGCCCCACAGCGCGCCCCCTCCGCCTCACGACGCTTCTCCTGGCCCATAACGCCCCCAAGGCGACTCCACAGTTGTCCAGGAGTGTCTGCCCGCCGCACTCACGCCGGTGCTGACGGGCTCCGCCGTCCATTCCCGGTGCAGCCCGGCGGGGCCCGGCCCGGCCCGCGGCTCCCACACCGTCACCGCCGCCATCTTCCGCCGCGCTTTACGGCGGCGCGGCCGGGGCGGCGGGCTTGGCTCGGTCCTTTACGGCAGCGTCACGGCAGTAGGGGGGGGATATGGCGGCCGGCCGCCGTGGGGATCGCGCCTCTCCTTGGGAATAAAACTCTGCCGCTTCTCCTCGGAAATAACACACTGCCGTTTTCCCCGCGCCCCAAGCCGTGATTAACCCGCCATCTGACCGCTACGGAGGCGGCGGTTGCTGCTGTTGTTGGGGGTTACCTGGGCACACTTAAGCTGCTGAGGGGGGAATTCCCAGGGGGGTCTCTCAAGGAAGAATGGTTGAAACGTGCTCGGTTGCACCTGAGCACGGAACAAAGCTCCAAAGAAAAACCGCGCCATTTCCTCGTGTTAAGGGGTTCACTTGAAGGAAGCTCTGAGTTTTTCAGCATTTTAAGGGTTAGGGGTGCAAAGGACACTGAGTACCAGGTAGGGTTAGGGTACAGGTGTACCCTCATGGTGGGAAAGCCCCAGAACCCTTCCAGCAGATCCAGGCAGTTACCCCAAGGCTTGAGGGTGGCAGAGGCTGGGAGCTGAGGGAGGAGCAGGGAGAGGGGGCAGTGGGTGACATACAGAGATGCTGAGGGTGGCAGGGGCAGCTGGAGGGTGACACTGAGAAGCTGGGGGCTGAGGGGCAAAGGAGAGGGATTAAGGGTCACACAAAGAGCTGAGAGGCAGCTGAAGGGGCCTTGAGGGGCACAAGGAGAACTTGAGGGTGACGGACAGAGCCTGAGGGCTAGGGGCAAAAGGAAAAGGGCCGGCGTTCGGGGCCTGTGGCCCAGAGAGGCCAGCTGGCTCCTGAAATTCTGCAATACACAGGATGCTTCCCAGACCCAAGCTGGCACCTGTGCCAGCTCGGGGTGGTTTGACAGTGCCAAGTGTCTCCTGCAATCTGCCATCAGGAACCTGGGCCAGTTAGTTTTGTTTGCCAGGGAAAAGGGCCAGCACTGGTGTTCAGGGGCCTGTGGCCCAGAGTGGCTGGCTGCATGCTGAAAATTGTGCATTGCGCCAGGTGTCTCCCAGACCCAAGCTGCCACCACCGCGAAGTCAGGCTGCATTGTGAGTCTTAAGTGCCTCCTGCAAACTTTCCCCAGCTGTCCCTCATTGGTAAGGGTTTTGATTGAGGGAAAAATTTCTCTTTTTTCATTGCTGGAGGGATTTAAATTGAGGAGAACCCTTTTTTTCACAATATTTTGAGAGTATAAATTAAAGGGCAGAATTGGTTTATTTGCCATTTTATCAGTTTCAGTGGAGCTAACTGCCCTGGTTTCTCATTTTTATGGGTTCACTTGAAGGAAGCTCTATCTTTTTCAGCATTTTAAGGATTTAAATATTCATTTCTGGGTGCTTCTTTCTTTACCTTTGGACCAGCTATCTTAGAGAAGGGTGAGCCTGGCATGTACTTAACCCTTACACTGCCCAGGAGATTTTTTGTTTTCTTATTTTTGTTTATAATGTCCATAGGCCTAATTAGGAGTTCCAAGGAGACTTAGACTATTTACATCATTGGTATTCTTCTCCACACGACTTAGTCACACTAAGTACTGATATACTACTTGATGTACTACTTAGCAATCACCAAGGAATATTTATGTAAGTTAACAGCAAATTACCCAATTTATCTAGCTATGCTACCTGAACAGAAAGTTTTATTTCTTACTAGTTTTCTGCCCTTTTGCTCCAAGTAGTTGCTGCAAAACAGAAAGTGCTATTATTTTTCGGAAGAGTTTTTTTCTACAACAAGCCCTTTACTGCCCTTGAATTTGAGTCAGAGGAGCCAAACAGCTGCAGCTGCTCTGAGGGCTTTTATACCTGGTGGGATTTGCCCCCTCCCTTTTCCTGGGTGCCATGGGAACGAGAGGCGGGCACAATCAGGGGTATATTAACCCCAGCCTTGGCTGAGGGGCTTCATTCCCTCTCCAGGATGTGCTGGGGTAAGTGCTCTCCTCTCATTTCAGTGGAGAGGCTCTTTCAGCTATCTCAGCTTGTTTCCAGCAGGTGTTTCTGGGCATCTAAAGCAACAGAGGCTTGGAAGATTCTGTGAAGAAAACAGCATGGAATACAGGGAGGATTTAAGCTTGTGATTTTGGATTGCATATTGAGGAGTGGTAAGGTGCTTTTGTAATTTTTGGTTTTGCTCTGTGCTTTTTTTTTTTGTGGGTTTTTTGTTTTTTTAGGGGGTTTTTGATTTTCTTTTTGTTTTGTCTTATTTTTGGGGTTTTTTGGGGGGATTTTTGGGGATTTTTTTGGTTTTAGAGTTTTTTATTTGTTTTGGGGGGGGTTTTGTGGGATTTTTTGGTTGGTTTTTTTGTGTGTTTTTTGGACTTCTTTTTTGTTGTTTTTTTGGTTTCTGAGGAGTGCAACTCCCTGAAATTCCAAGTTGTGTCAAGCACAACATTTTTTCAGCAGATTCATCATGTCACAAGAGGGATCTGCCCAGTGTCCAAGATGATATTTGAGATTGAGGCTTCAGGTGAGTTGAGGATTGTGACTGGGAGAGGGAGGGTGAGCAGGTATCCAGTTAGGAGTTATTGGGGGTGGGGGAAGGTTTGCAGGCAGCAGGGTGAGAAAGGGTGTTTATTTGTTTATTTGAGGGCCCACCACACAAGACTTCTCAGAAGCCTAGCAGAGGCATTCCCATGTCTTACAGCACACAGAGTCATCCCCTGCACTCACAGGAATGCCATTTAACTTTGCCTTTCTCTAACCCAGGTGCCACTCCTAATAAAGGCCACAGCCTTGGAATCAGGATGAAGCTGGAGCCTGAAGGAGCCAGGCACACTCAGGAGAGGGCAAGTAGCTGACTTGCTGGGATTTGGCCCACATAACTCTGAACTCATACTTTGGTTTTGGTTTTCTTTATTGTAGCTGACCGAGAGGCTAATAGGCCATCACAAGGCCCTCCAAGGCAGACTCATTTCAGGTGCAACGTGGATCCACATTACCCATCATCCAAAAGATAAGTTGGGGGCCACGACCTGGAGATGGGAGAGTAGCAGGTTGAGAGTTCTTGGGCCAGATTTAAAAATTACCAGCGGGAAAAGCAATCTTCCCCAAGGGGCCTGTTAGGACAGCTAAAGGGAGAGGCTCTACTTTTGATGGCAGCTTTCAGGCGGGCAGTGCAGAACAGCTCTGGTCTGTGTCGTGTTGTCTGGTGTACCGTGTTCCCTAGTGTGTCTTTGGGGTCCCTTTTGCCTTTTCCCCTTGAGGCCCTCACCACAAGCATGATGTGTTGTGTTTAATGTCCCCCTGTTTGTCACGTTCTGTGTCACGGGTGTCTGCACATATTTGTGCTGGAGCTGTGCTGCCCTGCCGCATGGCCAGCTGCAATAGGCCGAGCCTTGGGGAGTTGAAATTTGTAATTTGGGTGTACTTGGGCTCTAGATGCTATTCCTAGATTGACATAAGGTGTTTGCAGCTTGTAAGTTATCCTGGTGGTGTTTGACATATGTTCTAACTTTCTTTCAGGTGCAGATGCATTGCATCCATGGCAGAGGGTCAGAGTTAGCAGGTGCCGGGCATTCCTAGGAGCACGGTGAGTAGCAGACTGGTGGGGTTTTGGGTGATGTGGTGCCAAGATCAGGCACTGATGTTTGGTTTTCTTTAATACAGCTGTCTGAGAGACACCAGCCCGGTGACAGCAGGACCTTCCCAGCTGATGAGGTGGCCTTTCTTTGCACCTGATAGGGACCGGCATCCCCAGATGTCTGAGAGATAAGTAGAGGGCCATGACCCACAGAGGGGATGAAAGCAGGGTGCTGGTTTGGGAATTACTGGGAGGGGTTTCTGAGTCCAATTTGGAGGTGGGGGTGTCCATGAAGTGGCCCCTTAGGCCCCATAAAAGCAAAGTCTCACTTTTGGTCACAGTGCTGAGGTGTGCAGCAGGGCAGAGCAGTCCCGGTGTGTCTCATGTCACTTGTCTATTGTGCATTATGTGTTGCTTGGATATCTCATGTCTTTTACCTTAGCCTTTGAGGGGCCTGTCAGAAACCCTGGCATCATTGTTAGCATCTGTGATCTCTGCATTCCTTGGCCTGGCACCCAGGCCATAGATGTGATTCTGATACCTGTCTGAGCTCCCGAGTCAAAAGTTCTCTCTTTGGAAGCATCCTGTCAGATGTCTTGTCAGGTCTTGTTCTGAGCTGCATGGACAGCTATGCCCCCCACCTGGATCCATTATGGTGGATTAGGACTTGTAATAATATGAGGTTAGGTAGAGGATTCTCACCATATGATTCCTAGGCATCCATCTTTGCTGTTCTTGGAATAAATCATTCAGTTAGCATCTTCTTCCTCCAGGTTTCTCTGAGCCTCATCAGCTCACCATTGGTCTCAGCTCAGTCATCTCCTTTTGCATTCTCTGTCCTTGCAGCCATTTTCCTTGCCAAGAGATTTCTGTCTGTGTCTTGTGCCCTTTGCTTGTCCTGTCCTGTCTGTCCTGTGTCACGGGTGTCAGCACACATTTGTGCCGGAGCTGCTCTGCCCTGCCGCATAGCCTGGTGCAATAGGAGAAATCCCGGGGTCTTGTAATTTGTAATGTGGGGTGTAGTTGGACTCTAGATGGGATTTGTAGATGGACACAGGATATTTGGAGCTCTTCAGTTATTCTGCAACCCTTTGACTTTTGCCCTTTTTTTCTGATGCACCTCCTCCCGTGACTGCAGTAGTTCTGTAGGTTCCATCTTCTCAAAGGGTTCCGGGGTCAATAATTCATCTTCCAGAGAGTTAGCTCAAGTCCTGGTTTATATTGTATGTACCTATCTTGGCTTAAGTTGTATCTACCTATATTGTATGTACCTTTGCTGGCTTGTACTGTGTGTACTCACATTGTATGTACCTATGCTGGCTTTTACTGTATGTACTTAAGGCGACATGCTGACATACAGTGTATCTTGTGTGTACTTACACTCTCTGTACTCTTGAACTTTATGCGTTGGCTTATATTGTGCGTACTTACGTTGTACCACTTGTGACTACCTGCCAGGGCAGGGCAGCTCTGATCATAGTTAGGTAGAGCAGTTATAAAAATTTTACTGTTCGTCTGTATTTTGTGGGATTTTGGGTAGAAAATTTATCGGTCCAGAGCGGGGACAAGTCCTGGCTGTCAGATAGCCACTCGTTGACCACTTCCTGTCGTCTCACAGGTCCCCCAGGCTACTGATTTCCCCAGAATCTACCATTTACGTCAAGGAGGGGCAGCCAGAAGATGTGTCGAAGCACGTTCTTCAGCATCTCAGGTAAGGGCCGCAGCGAGTGTGTAAGTGGAGTGTGTGAGCGTGTGTGAGAGCATGTGGCTGTGTCTGTCTGTGTCTGCTCGTCTCTGCATGTGTGAGCGCATGCTGAATGGATTTAACCTTGTGTATATGACTTTTGCTTTTCAGGTTTTGCAAGTCATTGTTAAATTAAGAATAAAAAATCCCCAGCCGCCTTCCTGGCCCACTCTGGCTGTTTGTTTTTTTTCTTGGTCCTGGTCGAGTAAAAACCCAGAAAAATACCCCAAGATAGGCTAGAAAAGACCCAAAAAACCCAATAAAAAAACCCAAGAGGGGCATGAAAAACCCAGAAAAAAAACCAGAAAAAACCCCAAGATGGGCAACAAAAAAGCCCCACAAAAACCCAAGAAAAAATCTCAAGATGGGCAAGAAAAAAATTAAGAAAAAACCCAGAACAATCCCCGGAAAAAACCTCAAGCTGGGCAAGAGCAAACCCAGAAAAATAAACCTAAAAAACCCTAAGATGGGCAAGAAAAAAAAAAAAACAGAAAAAAATCCCAGAAAAAAACCCAGGATGGTAAAGAAAAACCCAGAAAAAAACCAAGATAAAAACCCCAAGATGGGCAAGGAAAACCCAGGAATAAACCCCCAAGATGGGCAAGAAAAAATCAACAAAACCCCAGAGAAATCACAGAAAAAACCCCAAGATGGACCAGAAAAAACCTAGAAAAAACCAAGAGGAAAAAAAAAAAGGAAAAAAAAAAAATGGAAAAAGCCACCAAGAAGGGCAAGAAAAATCCAGAAAAAAACTCAGCGAAAAACCCGCAAAAATGGGAAGGAATGAACCCAGGAAAAAAACCCCAAGACTGGCAAGAAAAAAACAGGGAATACCCCAAGATGGGCAAGAAAAACCTGTTGTAAAAGGTGCCGTAAAGCGCGACTGTCGTAAAAGGTGCCGTAAAGCGCGACTGTCGTGAAAGCTGCCGTAAACCGCGACAGCCATGAAGCGCGACTGTCGTAAAAGGTGCCGTAAAGCGCGACTGTGGTAAAAGACTGCCGTAAAGCGCGACAGTCGTAAAAGGTGCCGTAAAGCGCGACTGTCGTAAAATCGGCCGTAAAGCGCGACTGTCGTAAAAGGTGCCGTAAAGCGCGACTGTCGTAAAATCGGCCGTAAAGCGCGACTGTCGTAAAACTGCCGTAAAGCCCGACTGTCGTAAAATCGGCCGTAAAGCGCGACTGTCGTAAAACTGCCGTAAAGCGCGACTGTCGTAAAAGGTGCCGTAAAGCGCGACTGTCGTAAAATCGGCCGTAAAGCGCGACTGTCGTAAAAGGAGCCGTAAAGCGCGACTGTCGCAAAAGGTGCCGTAAAGTGCGACTGTCGTAAAATCGGCCGTAAAGCGCGACTGTCGTAAAAGGTGCCGTAAAGCGCGACTGTCGTAAAACTGCCGTAAAGCGCGACTGTCGTAAAATCGGCCGTAAAGCGCGACTGTCGTAAAACTGCCGTAAAGCGCGACTGTCGTAAAATCGGCCGTAAAGCGCGACTGTCGTAAAAGGTGCCGTAAAGCGCGACTGTCGTAAAATCGGCCGTAAAGCGCGACTATCGTAAAAGGAGCCGTAAAGCGCGACTGTCGTAAAAGGTGCCGTAAAGCGCGACTGTCGTAAAATCGGCCGTAAAGCGCGACTGTCGTAAAAGGTGCCGTAAAGCGCGACTGTCGTAAAATCGGCCGTAAAGCGCGACTGTCGTAAAAGGAGCCGTAAAGCGCGACTGTCGCAAAAGGTGCCGTAAAGCGCGACTGTCGTAAAATCGGCCGTAAAGCGCGACTGTCGTAAAACTGCCGTAAAACGCGACTGTCGTAAAAGGTGCCGTAAAGCGCGACTGTCGTAAAACTGCCGTAAAGCCCGACTGTCGTAAAATCGGCCGTAAAGCGCGACTGTCGTAAAACTGCCGTAAAGCGCGACTGTCGTAAAAGGTGCCGTAAAGCGCGACTGTCGTAAAATCGGCCGTAAAGCGCGACTGTCGTAAAAGGAGCCGTAAAGCGCGACTGTCGCAAAAGGTGCCGTAAAGCGCGACTGTCGTAAAATCGGCCGTAAAGCGCGACTGTCGTAAAAGGTGCCGTAAAGCGCGACTGTCGTAAAACTGCCGTAAAGCGCGACTGTCGTAAAATCGGCCGTAAAGCGCGACTGTCGTAAAACTGCCGTAAAGCGCGACTGTCGTAAAATCGGCCGTAAAGCGCGACTGTCGTAAAAGGTGCCGTAAAGCGCGACTGTCGTAAAATCGGCCGTAAAGCGCGACTATCGTAAAAGGAGCCGTAAAGCGCGACTGTCGTAAAAGGTGCCGTAAAGCGCGACTGTCGTAAAATCGGCCGTAAAGCGCGACTGTCGTAAAAGGTGCCGTAAAGCGCGACTGTCGTAAAATCGGCCGTAAAGCGCGACTGTCGCAAAAGGTGCCGTAAAGCGCGACTGTCGTAAAATCGGCCGTAAAGCGCGACTGTCGTAAAACTGCCGTAAAGCCCGACTGTCGTAAAAGGTGCCGTAAAGCGCGACTGTCGTAAAAGGTGCCGTAAAGCGCGACTGTCGTAAAACTGCCGTAAAGCGCGACTGTCGTAAAAGGTGCCGTAAAGCGCGACTGTCGTAAAAGGTGCCGTAAAGCGCGACTGTCGTAAAATCGGCCGTAAAGCGCGACTGTCGTAAAAGGTGCCGTAAAGCGCGACTGTCGTAAAACTGCCGTAAAGCGCGACTGTCGTAAAATCGGCCGTAAAGCGCGACTGTCGTAAAAGGTGCCGTAAAGCGCGACTGTCGTAAAATCGGCCGTAAAGCGCGACTGTCGTAAAACTGCCGTAAAGCGCGACTGTCGTAAAAGGTGCCGTAAAGCGCGACTGTCGTAAAATCGGCCGTAAAGCGCGACTGTCGTAAAAGGTGCCGTAAAGCGCGACTGTCGTAAAATCGGCCGTAAAGCGCGACTGTCGTAAAAGGAGCCGTAAAGCGCGACTGTCGTAAAAGGTGCCGTAAAGCGCGACTGTCGTAAAACTGCCGTAAAGCGCGACTGTCGTAAAATCGGCCGTAAAGCGCGACTGTCGTAAAAGGTGCCGTAAAGCGCGACTGTCGTAAAATCGGCCGTAAAGCGCGACTGTCGTAAAAGGTGCCGTAAAGCGCGACTGTCGTAAAAGGTGCCGTAAAGCGCGACTGTCGTAAAATCGGCCGTAAAGCGCGACTGTCGCAAAAGGTGCCGTAAAGCGCGACTGTCGTAAAAGGTGCCGTAAAGCGCGACTGTCGTAAAACTGCCGTAAAGCGCGACTGTCGTAAAAGGTGCCGTAAAGCGCGACTGTCGTAAAATCGGCCGTAAAGCGCGACTGTCGTAAAAGGTGCCGTAAAGCGCGACTGTCGTAAAATCGGCCGTAAAGCGCGACTGTCGTAAAAGGTGCCGTAAAGCGCGACTGTCGTAAAAGGTGCCGTAAAGCGCGACTGTCGTAAAACTGCCGTAAAGCGCGACTGTCGTAAAATCGGCCGTAAAGCGCGACTGTCGTAAAAGGTGCCGTAAAGCGCGACTGTCGTAAAACTGCCGTAAAGCCCGACTGTCGTAAAATCGGCCGTAAAGCGCGACTGTCGTAAAACTGCCGTAAAGCGCGACTGTCGTAAAAGGTGCCGTAAAGCGCGACTGTCGTAAAATCGGCCGTAAAGCGCGACTGTCGTAAAAGGAGCCGTAAAGCGCGACTGTCGTAAAAGGTGCCGTAAAGCGCGACTGTCGTAAAATCGGCCGTAAAGCCCGACTGTCGTAAAATCGGCCGTAAAGCGCGACTGTCGTAAAACTGCCGTAAAGCGCGACTGTCGTAAAAGGTGCCGTAAAGCGCGACTGTCGTAAAATCGGCCGTAAAGCGCGACTGTCGTAAAAGGAGCCGTAAAGCGCGACTGTCGTAAAACTGCCGTAAAGCCCGACTGTCGTAAAATCGGCCGTAAAGCGCGACTGTCGTAAAACTGCCGTAAAGCGCGACTGTCGTAAAAGGTGCCGTAAAGCCCGACTGTCGTAAAATCGGCCGTAAAGCGCGACTGTCGTAAAAGGTGCCGTGAAGCGCGACTGTCGTAAAATCGGCCGTAAAGCGCGACTGTCGTAAAAGGTGCCGTAAAGCGCGACTGTCGTAAAATCGGCCGTAAAGCGCGACTGTCGTAAAAGGTGCCGTAAAGCGCGACTGTCGTAAAAGGTGCCGTAAAGCGCGACTGTCGTAAAATCGGCCGTAAAGCGCGACTGTCGTAAAAGGTGCCGTAAAGCGCGACTGTCGTAAAACTGCCGTAAAGCGCGACTGTCGTAAAATCGGCCGTAAAGCGCGACTGTCGTAAAAGGTGCCGTAAAGCGCGACTGTCGTAAAAGGTGCCGTAAAGCGCGACTGTCGTAAAATCGGCCGTAAAGCGCGACTGTCGTAAAAGGTGCCGTAAAGCGCGACTGTCGTAAAATCGGCCGTAAAGCGCGACTGTCGTAAAACTGCCGTAAAGCGCGACTGTCGTAAAAGGTGCCGTAAAGCGCGACTGTCGTAAAATCGGCCGTAAAGCGCGACTGTCGTAAAACTGCCGTAAAGCGCGACTGTCGTAAAAGGTGCCGTAAAGCGCGACTGTCGTAAAATCGGCCGTAAAGCGCGACTGTCGTAAAAGGTGCCGTAAAGCGCGACTGTCGTAAAATCGGCCGTAAAGCGCGACTGTCGTAAAATCGGCCGTAAAGCGCGACTGTCGTAAAAGGTGCCGTAAAGCGCGACTGTCGTAAAACTGCCGTAAAGCGCGACTGTCGTAAAATCGGCCGTAAAGCGCGACTGTCGTAAAAGGTGCCGTAAAGCGCGACTGTCGTAAAATCGGCCGTAAAGCGCGACTGTCGTAAAATCGGCCGTAAAGCGCGACTGTCGTAAAAGGTGCCGTAAAGCGCGACTGTCGTAAAATCGGCCGTAAAGCGCGACTGTCGTAAAAGGTGCCGTAAAGCGCGACTGTCGTAAAATCGGCCGTAAAGCGCGACTGTCGTAAAAGGTGCCGTAAAGCGCGACTGTCGTAAAACTGCCGTAAAGCGCGACTGTCGTAAAAGGTGCCGTAAAGCGCGACTGTCGTAAAATCGGCCGTAAAGCGCGACTGTCGTAAAAGGTGCCGTAAAGCGCGACTGTCGTAAAATCGGCCGTAAAGCGCGACTGTCGTAAAATCGGCCGTAAAGCGCGACTGTCGTAAAAGGTGCCGTAAAGCGCGACTGTCGTAAAATCGGCCGTAAAGCGCGACTGTCGTAAAATCGGCCGTAAAGCCCGACTGTCGTAAAACTGCCGTAAAGCGCGACTGTCGTAAAAGGTGCCGTAAAGCGCGACTGTCGTAAAATCGGCCGTAAAGCGCGACTGTCGTAAAAGGTGCCGTGAAGCGCGACTGTCGTAAAATCGGCCGTAAAGCGCGACTGTCGTAAAAGGTGCCGTAAAGCGCGACTGTCGTAAAAGGTGCCGTAAAGCGCGACTGTCGTAAAAGGTGCCGTAAAGCGCGACTGTCGTAAAATCGGCCGTAAAGCGCGACTGTCGTAAAAGGTGCCGTAAAGCGCGACTGTCGTAAAACTGCCGTAAAGTGCGACTGTCGTAAAATCGGCCGTAAAGCGCGACTGTCGTAAAAGGTGCCGTAAAGCGCGACTGTCGTAAAAGGAGCCGTAAAGCGCGACTGTCGTAAAATCGGCCGTAAAGCGCGACTGTCGTAAAAGGTGCCGTAAAGCGCGACTGTCGTAAAAGGTGCCGTAAAGCGCGACTGTCGTAAAATCGGCCGTAAAGCGCGACTGTCGTAAAATCGGCCGTAAAGCGCGACTGTCGTAAAACTGCCGTAAAGCGCGACTGTCGTAAAAGGTGCCGTAAAGCGCGACTGTCGTAAAATCGGCCGTAAAGCGCGACTGTCGTAAAACTGCCGTAAAGCGCGACTGTCGTAAAATCGGCCGTAAAGCGCGACTGTCGTAAAATCGGCCGTAAAGCGCGACTGTCGTAAAAGGTGCCGTAAAGCGCGACTGTCGTAAAAGGTGCCGTAAAGCGCGACTGTCGTAAAATCGGCCGTAAAGCGCGACTGTCGTAAAAGGTGCCGTAAAGCGCGACTGTCGTAAAAGGTGCCGTAAAGCGCGACTGTCGTAAAATCGGCCGTAAAGCGCGACTGTCGTAAAAGGTGCCGTAAAGCGCGACTGTCGTAAAATCGGCCGTAAAGCCCGACTGTCGTAAAATCGGCCGTAAAGCGCGACTGTCGTAAAACTGCCGTAAAGCGCGACTGTCGTAAAAGGTGCCGTAAAGCGCGACTGTCGTAAAATCGGCCGTAAAGCGCGACTGTCGTAAAAGGTGCCGTAAAGCGCGACTGTCGTAAAATCGGCCGTAAAGCGCGACTGTCGTAAAAGGTGCCGTAAAGCGCGACTGTCGTAAAAGGTGCCGTAAAGCGCGACTGTCGTAAAATCGGCCGTAAAGCGCGACTGTCGTAAAATCGGCCGTAAAGCGCGACTGTCGTAAAACTGCCGTAAAGCGCGACTGTCGTAAAAGGTGCCGTAAAGCGCGACTGTCGTAAAAGGTGCCGTAAAGCGCGACTGTCGTAAAAGGTGCCGTAAAGCGCGACTGTCGTAAAACTGCCGTAAAGCGCGACTGTCGTAAAATCGGCCGTAAAGCGCGACTGTCGTAAAAGGTGCCGTAAAGCGCGACTGTCGTAAAATCGGCCGTAAAGCGCGACTGTCGTAAAATGGGCCGTAAAGCGCGACTGTCGTAAAAGGTGCCGTAAAGCGCGACTGTCGTAAAAGGTGCCGTAAAGCGCGACTGTCGTAAAATCGGCCGTAAAGCGCGACTGTCGTAAAATCGGCCGTAAAACGCGACTGTCGTAAAACTGCCGTAAAGCGCGACTGTCGTAAAAGGTGCCGTAAAGCGCGACTGTCGTAAAATCGGCCGTAAAACGTGACTGTCGTAAAATCGGCCGTAAAGCGCGACTGTCGTAAAAGGAGCCGTAAAGCGCGACTGTCGTAAAATCGGCCGTAAAGCGCGACTGTCGTAAAATGGGCCGTAAAGCGCGACTGTCGTAAAACTGCCGTAAAGCGCGACTGTCGTAAAAGGTGCCGTAAAGCGCGACTGTCGTAAAATCGGCCGTAAAGCGCGACTGTCGTAAAAGGTGCCGTAAAGCGCGACTGTCGTAAAATCGGCCGTAAAGCGCGACTGTCGTAAAAGGTGCCGTAAATCGCGACTGTCGTAAAATCGGCCGTAAAGCCCGACTGTCGTAAAATCGGCCGTAAAGCGCGACTGTCGTAAAACTGCCGTAAAGCGCGACTGTCGTAAAAGGTGCCGTAAAGCGCGACTGTCGTAAAATCGGCCGTAAAGCGCGACTGTCGTAAAAGGTGCCGTAAAGCGCGACTGTCGTAAAATCGGCCGTAAAGCGCGACTGTCGTAAAACTGCCGTAAAGCGCGACTGTCGTAAAAGGTGCCGTAAAGCGCGACTGTCGTAAAATGGGCCGTAAAGCGCGACTGTCGTAAAAGGTGCCGTAAAGCGCGACTGTCGTAAAAGGTGCCGTAAAGCGCGACTGTCGTAAAATCGGCCGTAAAGCGCGACTGTCGTAAAATCGGCCGTAAAACGCGACTGTCGTAAAACTGCCGTAAAGCGCGACTGTCGTAAAAGGTGCCGTAAAGCGCGACTGTCGTAAAATCGGCCGTAAAACGTGACTGTCGTAAAATCGGCCGTAAAGCGCGACTGTCGTAAAAGGAGCCGTAAAGCGCGACTGTCGTAAAATCGGCCGTAAAGCGCGACTGTCGTAAAATGGGCCGTAAAGCGCGACTGTCGTAAAACTGCCGTAAAGCGCGACTGTCGTAAAAGGTGCCGTAAAGCGCGACTGTCGTAAAAGGTGCCGTAAAGCGCGACTGTCGTAAAAGGTGCCGTAAAGCGCGACTGTCGTAAAATCGGCCGTAAAGCGCGACTGTCGTAAAAGGTGCCGTAAAGCGCGACTGTCGTAAAATCGGCCGTAAAGCCCGACTGTCGTAAAATCGGCCGTAAAGCGCGACTGTCGTAAAACTGCCGTAAAGCGCGACTGTCGTAAAATCGGCCGTAAAGCGCGACTGTCGTAAAAGGTGCCGTAAAGCCCGACTGTCGTAAAATCGGCCTTAAAGCGCGACTGTCGTAAAACTGCCGTAAAGCGCGACTGTCGTAAAAGGTGCCGTAAAGCGCGACTGTCGTAAAATCGGCCGTAAAGCGCGACTGTCGTAAAAGGAGCCGTAAAGCGCGACTGTCGTAAAACTGCCGTAAAGCCCGACTGTCGTAAAATCGGCCGTAAAGCGCGACTGTCGTAAAACTGCCGTAAAGCGCGACTGTCGTAAAAGGTGCCGTAAAGCGCGACTGTCGTAAAATCGGCCGTAAAGCGCGACTGTCGTAAAAGGTGCCGTGAAGCGCGACTGTCGTAAAATCGGCCGTAAAGCGCGACTGTCGTAAAATCGGCCGTAAAGCGCGACTGTCGTAAAACTGCCGTAAAGCGCGACTGTCGTAAAAGGTGCCGTAAAGCGCGACTGTCGTAAAACTGCCGTAAAGCGCGACTGTCGTAAAACTGCCGTAAAGCGCGACTGTCGTAAAATCGGCCGTAAAGCGCGACTGTCGTAAAAGGTGCCGTAAAGCGCGACTGTCGTAAAATCGGCCGTAAAGCCCGACTGTCGTAAAATCGGCCGTAAAGCGCGACTGTCGTAAAACTGCCGTAAAGCGCGACTGTCGTAAAACTGCCGTAAAGCGCGACTGTCGTAAAATCGGCCGTAAAGCGCGACTGTCGTAAAAGGTGCCGTAAAGCGCGACTGTCGTAAAAGGTGCCGTAAAGCGCGACTGTCGTAAAATCGGCCGTAAAGCGCGACTGTCGTAAAAGGTGCCGTAAAGCGCGACTGTCGTAAAAGGTGCCGTAAAGCGCGACTGTCGTAAAATCGGCCGTAAAGCGCGACTGTCGTAAAATCGGCCGTAAAACGCGACTGTCGTAAAACTGCCGTAAAGCGCGACTGTCGTAAAAGGTGCCGTAAAGCGCGACTGTCGTAAAATCGGCCGTAAAACGTGACTGTCGTAAAATCGGCCGTAAAGCGCGACTGTCGTAAAAGGAGCCGTAAAGCGCGACTGTCGTAAAATCGGCCGTAAAGCGCGACTGTCGTAAAATGGGCCGTAAAGCGCGACTGTCGTAAAACTGCCGTAAAGCGCGACTGTCGTAAAAGGTGCCGTAAAGCGCGACTGTCGTAAAAGGTGCCGTAAAGCGCGACTGTCGTAAAAGGTGCCGTAAAGCGCGACTGTCGTAAAATCGGCCGTAAAGCGCGACTGTCGTAAAAGGTGCCGTAAAGCGCGACTGTCGTAAAATCGGCCGTAAAGCCCGACTGTCGTAAAATCGGCCGTAAAGCGCGACTGTCGTAAAACTGCCGTAAAGCGCGACTGTCGTAAAATCGGCCGTAAAGCGCGACTGTCGTAAAAGGTGCCGTAAAGCCCGACTGTCGTAAAATCGGCCTTAAAGCGCGACTGTCGTAAAACTGCCGTAAAGCGCGACTGTCGTAAAAGGTGCCGTAAAGCGCGACTGTCGTAAAATCGGCCGTAAAGCGCGACTGTCGTAAAAGGAGCCGTAAAGCGCGACTGTCGTAAAACTGCCGTAAAGCCCGACTGTCGTAAAATCGGCCGTAAAGCGCGACTGTCGTAAAACTGCCGTAAAGCGCGACTGTCGTAAAAGGTGCCGTAAAGCGCGACTGTCGTAAAATCGGCCGTAAAGCGCGACTGTCGTAAAAGGTGCCGTGAAGCGCGACTGTCGTAAAATCGGCCGTAAAGCGCGACTGTCGTAAAATCGGCCGTAAAGCGCGACTGTCGTAAAACTGCCGTAAAGCGCGACTGTCGTAAAAGGTGCCGTAAAGCGCGACTGTCGTAAAACTGCCGTAAAGCGCGACTGTCGTAAAAGGTGCCGTAAAGCGCGACTGTCGTAAAACTGCCGTAAAGCGCGACTGTCGTAAAACTGCCGTAAAGCGCGACTGTCGTAAAACTGCCGTAAAGCGCGACTGTCGTAAAATCGGCCGTAAAGCGCGACTGTCGTAAAAGGTGCCGTAAAGCGCGACTGTCGTAAAATCGGCCGTAAAGCCCGACTGTCGTAAAATCGGCCGTAAAGCGCGACTGTCGTAAAACTGCCGTAAAGCGCGACTGTCGTAAAACTGCCGTAAAGCGCGACTGTCGTAAAATCGGCCGTAAAGCGCGACTGTCGTAAAAGGTGCCGTAAAGCGCGACTGTCGTAAAAGGTGCCGTAAAGCGCGACTGTCGTAAAATCGGCCGTAAAGCGCGACTGTCGTAAAAGGTGCCGTAAAGCGCGACTGTCGTAAAATCGGCCGTAAAGCCCGACTGTCGTAAAATCGGCCGTAAAGCGCGACTGTCGTAAAACTGCCGTAAAGCGCGACTGTCGTAAAAGGTGCCGTAAAGCGCGACTGTCGTAAAATCGGCCGTAAAGCGCGACTGTCGTAAAAGGTGCCGTAAAGCGCGACTGTCGTAAAATCGGCCGTAAAGCGCGACTGTCGTAAAAGGTGCCGTAAAGCGCGACTGTCGTAAAAGGTGCCGTAAAGCGCGACTGTCGTAAAATCGGCCGTAAAGCGCGACTGTCGTAAAAGGTGCCGTAAAGCGCGACTGTCGTAAAATCGGCCGTAAAGCCCGACTGTCGTAAAATCGGCCGTAAAGCGCGACTGTCGTAAAACTGCCGTAAAGCGCGACTGTCGTAAAAGGTGCCGTAAAGCGCGACTGTCGTAAAATCGGCCGTAAAGCGCGACTGTCGTAAAAGGTGCCGTAAAGCGCGACTGTCGTAAAATCGGCCGTAAAACGTGACTGTCGTAAAATCGGCCGTAAAGCGCGACTGTCGTAAAAGGAGCCGTAAAGCGCGACTGTCGTAAAATCGGCCGTAAAGCGCGACTGTCGTAAAATCGGCCGTAAAGCGCGACTGTCGTAAAATCGGCCGTAAAGCGCGACTGTCGTAAAATGGGCCGTAAAGCGCGACTGTCGTAAAAGGTGCCGTAAAGCGCGACTGTCGTAAAAGGTGCCGTAAAGCGCGACTGTCGTAAAATCGGCCGTAAAGCGCGACTGTCGTAAAAGGTGCCGTAAAGCGCGACTGTCGTAAAATCGGCCGTAAAGCGCGACTGTCGTAAAAGGTGCCGTAAAGCGCGACTGTCGTAAAAGGTGCCGTAAAGCGCGACTGTCGTAAAAGGTGCCGTAAAACGCGACTGTCGTAAAAGGTGCCGTAAAGCGCGACTGTCGTAAAATCGGCCGTAAAGCGCGACTGTCGTAAAATCGGCCGTAAAACGCGACTGTCGTAAAAGGTGCCGTAAAGCGCGACTGTCGTAACAGGTGCCGTAAAGCGCGACTGTCGTAAAATCGGCCGTAAAACGTGACTGTCGTAAAATCGGCCGTAAAGCGCGACTGTCGTAAAAGCGGCCGTAAAGCGCGACTGTCGTAAAATCGGCCGTAAAGCGCGACTGTCGTAAAAGGTGCCGTAAAGCGCGACTGTCGTAAAATCGGCCGTAAAGCGCGACTGTCGTAAAATCGGCCGTAAAGCGCGACTGTCGTAAAACTGCCGTAAAGCGCGACTGTCGTAAAATCGGCCGTAAAGCGCGACTGTCGTAAAAGGTGCCGTAAAGCGCGACTGTCGTAAAATCGGCCGTAAAGCGCGACTGTCGTAAAATCGGCCGTAAAGCGCGACTGTCGTAAAACTGCCGTAAAGCGCGACTGTCGTAAAATCGGCCGTAAAGCGCGACTGTCGTAAAAGCGGCCGTAAAGCGCGACTGTCGTAAAATCGGCCGTAAAGCGCGACTGTCGTAAAAGGTGCCGTAAAGCGCGACTGTCGTAAAATCGGCCGTAAAGCGCGACTGTCGTAAAATCGGCCGTAAAGCGCGACTGTCGTAAAAGCGGCCGTAAAGCGCGACTGTCGTAAAATCGGCCGTAAAGCGCGACTGTCGTAAAAGGTGCCGTAAAGCGCGACTGTCGTAAAATCGGCCGTAAAGCGCGACTGTCGTAAAATCGGCCGTAAAGCGCGACTGTCGTAAAAGGTGCCGTAAAGCGCGACTGTCGTAAAATCGGCCGTAAAGCGCGACTGTCGTAAAATGGGCCGTAAAGCGCGACTGTCGTAAAAGGTGCCGTAAAGCGCGACTGTCGTAAAAGGTGCCGTAAAGCGCGACTGTCGTAAAATCGGCCGTAAAGCGCGACTGTCGTAAAATCGGCCGTAAAACGCGACTGTCGTAAAAGGTGCCGTAAAGCGCGACTGTCGTAAAATCGGCCGTAAAGCGCGACTGTCGTAAAAGGTGCCGTAATGCGCGACTGTCGTAAAAGGTGCCGTAAAGCGCGACTGTCGTAAAACTGCCGTAAAGCGCGACTGTCGTAAAATCGGCCGTAAAGCGCGACTGTCGTAAAATCGGCCGTAAAGCGTGACTGTCGTAAAAGGTGCCGTAAAGCGCGACTGTCGTAAAAGGTGCCGTAAAGCGCGACTGTCGTAAAACTGCCGTAAAGCGCGACTGTCGTAAAATCGGCCGTAAAGCGCGACTGTCGTAAAAGGTGCCGTAAAGCGCGACTGTCGTAAAAGGTGCCGTAAAGCGCGACTGTCGTAAAATCGGCCGTAAAGCGCGACTGTCGTAAAACTGCCGTAAAGCGCGACTGTCGTAAAATCGGCCGTAAAGCGCGACTGTCGTAAAAGGTGCCGTAAAGCGCGACTGTCGTAAAAGGTGCCGTAAAGCGCGACTGTCGTAAAACTGCCGTAAAGCGCGACTGTCGTAAAATCGGCCGTAAAGCGCGACTGTCGTAAAAGGTGCCGTAAAGCGCGACTGTCATAAAAGGTGCCGTAAAGCGCGACTGTCGTAAAATCGGCCGTAAAGCGCGACTGTCGTAAAATCGGCCGTAAAGCGCGACTGTCGTAAAAGGAGCCGTAAAGCGCGACTGTCGTAAAATCGGCCGTAAAGCGCGACTGTCGTAAAATCGGCCGTAAAGCGCGACTGTCGTAAAAGGTGCCGTAAAGCGCGACTGTCGTAAAATCGGCCGTAAAGCGCGACTGTCGTAAAATCGGCCGTAAAGCGCGACTGTCGTAAAACTGCCGTAAAGCGCGACTGTCGTAAAAGGTGCCGTAAAGCGCGACTGTCGTAAAAGGTGCCGTAAAGCGCGACTGTCGTAAAAGGTGCCGTAAAGCGCGACTGTCGTAAAACTGCCGTAAAGCGCGACTGTCGTAAAATCGGCCGTAAAGCGCGACTGTCGTAAAAGGTGCCGTAAAGCGCGACTGTCGTAAAAGGTGCCGTAAAGCGCGACTGTCGTAAAAGGTGCCGTAAAGCGCGACTGTCGTAAAATCGGCCGTAAAGCGCGACTGTCGTAAAAGGTGCCGTAAAGCGCGACTGTCGTAAAATCGGCCGTAAAGCGCGACTGTCGTAAAACTGCCGTAAAGCGCGACTGTCGTAAAAGGTGCCGTAAAGCGCGACTGTCGTAAAATCGGCCGTAAAGCGCGACTGTCGTAAAAGGAGCCGTAAAGCGCGACTGTCGTAAAAGGTGCCGTAAAGCGCGACTGTCGTAAAATCGGCCGTAAAGCGCGACTGTCGTAAAATCGGCCGTAAAGCGCGACTGTCGTAAAAGGTGCCGTAAAGCGCGACTGTCGTAAAATCGGCCGTAAAGCGCGACTGTCGTAAAAGGTGCCGTAAAGCGCGACTGTCGTAAAAGGTGCCGTAAAGCGCGACTGTCGTAAAATCGGCCGTAAAGCGCGACTGTCGTAAAAGGTGCCGTAAAGCGCGACTGTCGTAAAACTGCCGTAAAGCGCGACTGTCGTAAAATCGGCCGTAAAGCGCGACTGTCGTAAAAGGTGCCGTAAAGCGCGACTGTCGTAAAAGGTGCCGTAAAGCGCGACTGTCGTAAAATCGGCCGTAAAGCGCGACTGTCGTAAAAGGTGCCGTAAAGCGCGACTGTCGTAAAATCGGCCGTAAAGCGCGACTGTCGTAAAACTGCCGTAAAGCGCGACTGTCGTAAAAGGTGCCGTAAAGCGCGACTGTCGTAAAATCGGCCGTAAAGCGCGACTGTCGTAAAATCGGCCGTAAAGCGCGACTGTCGTAAAACTGCCGTAAAGCGCGACTGTCGTAAAAGGTGCCGTAAAGCGCGACTGTCGTAAAACTGCCGTAAAGCGCGACTGTCGTAAAATCGGCCGTAAAGCGCGACTGTCGTAAAAGGTGCCGTAAAGCGCGACTGTCGTAAAATCGGCCGTAAAGCGCGACTGTCGTAAAATCGGCCGTAAAGCGCGACTGTCGTAAAAGGTGCCGTAAAGCGCGACTGTCGTAAAATCGGCCGTAAAGCGCGACTGTCGTAAAAGGTGCCGTAAAGCGCGACTGTCGTAAAATCGGCCGTAAAGCGCGACTGTCGTAAAATCGGCCGTAAAGCGCGACTGTCGTAAAAGGTGCCGTAAAGCGCGACTGTCGTAAAATCGGCCGTAAAGCGCGACTGTCGTAAAAGGTGCCGTAAAGCCCGACTGTCGTAAAATCGGCCGTAAAGCGCGACTGTCGTAAAACTGCCGTAAAGCGCGACTGTCGTAAAAGGTGCCGTAAAGCGCGACTGTCGTAAAATCGGCCGTAAAGCGCGACTGTCGTAAAAGGAGCCGTAAAGCGCGACTGTCGTAAAAGGTGCCGTAAAGCGCGACTGTCGTAAAATCGGCCGTAAAGCCCGACTGTCGTAAAACTGCCGTAAAGCGCGACTGTCGTAAAAGGTGCCGTAAAGCGCGACTGTCGTAAAATCGGCCGTAAAGCGCGACTGTCGTAAAAGGTGCCGTAAAGCGCGACTGTCGTAAAATCGGCCGTAAAGCGCGACTGTCGTAAAAGGTGCCGTAAAGCGCGACTGTCGTAAAAGGTGCCGTAAAGCGCGACTGTCGTAAAAGGTGCCGTAAAGCGCGACTGTCGTAAAATCGGCCGTAAAGCGCGACTGTCGTAAAAGGTGCCGTGAAGCGCGACTGTCGTAAAATCGGCCGTAAAGCGCGACTGTCGTAAAATCGGCCGTAAAGCGCGACTGTCGTAAAAGGTGCCGTAAAGCGCGACTGTCGTAAAAGGTGCCGTAAAGCGCGACTGTCGTAAAATCGGCCGTAAAGCGCGACTGTCGTAAAAGGTGCCGTAAAGCGCGACTGTCGTAAAAGGTGCCGTAAAGCGCGACTGTCGTAAAATCGGCCGTAAAGCGCGACTGTCGTAAAATCGGCCGTAAAGCGCGACTGTCGTAAAACTGCCGTAAAGCGCGACTGTCGTAAAAGGTGCCGTAAAGCGCGACTGTCGTAAAATCGGCCGTAAAGCGCGACTGTCGTAAAACTGCCGTAAAGCGCGACTGTCGTAAAATCGGCCGTAAAGCGCGACTGTCGTAAAATCGGCCGTAAAGCGCGACTGTCGTAAAAGGTGCCGTAAAGCGCGACTGTCGTAAAAGGTGCCGTAAAGCGCGACTGTCGTAAAATCGGCCGTAAAGCGCGACTGTCGTAAAAGGTGCCGTAAAGCGCGACTGTCGTAAAAGGTGCCGTAAAGCGCGACTGTCGTAAAATCGGCCGTAAAGCGCGACTGTCGTAAAAGGTGCCGTAAAGCGCGACTGTCGTAAAATCGGCCGTAAAGCCCGACTGTCGTAAAATCGGCCGTAAAGCGCGACTGTCGTAAAACTGCCGTAAAGCGCGACTGTCGTAAAAGGTGCCGTAAAGCGCGACTGTCGTAAAATCGGCCGTAAAGCGCGACTGTCGTAAAAGGTGCCGTAAAGCGCGACTGTCGTAAAATCGGCCGTAAAGCGCGACTGTCGTAAAAGGTGCCGTAAAGCGCGACTGTCGTAAAATCGGCCGTAAAGCGCGACTGTCGTAAAATCGGCCGTAAAGCGCGACTGTCGTAAAATCGGCCGTAAAGCGCGACTGTCGTAAAATCGGCCGTAAAGCGCGACTGTCGTAAAAGGTGCCGTAAAGCGCGACTGTCGTAAAATCGGCCGTAAAGCGCGACTGTCGTAAAATGGGCCGTAAAGCGCGACTGTCGTAAAAGGTGCCGTAAAGCGCGACTGTCGTAAAAGGTGCCGTAAAGCGCGACTGTCGTAAAATCGGCCGTAAAACGCGACTGTCGTAAAACTGCCGTAAAGCGCGACTGTCGTAAAAGGTGCCGTAAAGCGCGACTGTCGTAAAATCGGCCGTAAAGCGCGACTGTCGTAAAATGGGCCGTAAAGCGCGACTGTCGTAAAAGGTGCCGTAAAGCGCGACTGTCGTAAAAGGTGCCGTAAAGCGCGACTGTCGTAAAATCGGCCGTAAAGCGCGACTGTCGTAAAATCGGCCGTAAAACGCGACTGTCGTAAAACTGCCGTAAAGCGCGACTGTCGTAAAAGGTGCCGTAAAGCGCGACTGTCGTAAAATCGGCCGTAAAACGTGACTGTCGTAAAATCGGCCGTAAAGCGCGACTGTCGTAAAAGGAGCCGTAAAGCGCGACTGTCGTAAAATCGGCCGTAAAGCGCGACTGTCGTAAAATGGGCCGTAAAGCGCGACTGTCGTAAAACTGCCGTAAAGCGCGACTGTCGTAAAAGGTGCCGTAAAGCGCGACTGTCGTAAAATCGGCCGTAAAGCGCGACTGTCGTAAAAGGTGCCGTAAAGCGCGACTGTCGTAAAATCGGCCGTAAAGCGCGACTGTCGTAAAAGGTGCCGTAAATCGCGACTGTCGTAAAATCGGCCGTAAAGCCCGACTGTCGTAAAATCGGCCGTAAAGCGCGACTGTCGTAAAACTGCCGTAAAGCGCGACTGTCGTAAAATCGGCCGTAAAGCGCGACTGTAGTAAAATCGGCCGTAAAGCGCGACTGTCGTAAAAGGAGCCGTAAAGCGCGACTGTCGTAAAAGGTGCCGTAAAGCGCGACTGTCGTAAAATCGGCCGTAAAGCCCGACTGTCGTAAAATCGGCCGTAAAGCGCGACTGTCGTAAAACTGCCGTAAAGCGCGACTGTCGTAAAAGGTGCCGTAAAGCGCGACTGTCGTAAAATCGGCCGTAAAGCGCGACTGTCGTAAAAGGTGCCGTAAAGCGCGACTGTCGTAAAATCGGCCGTAAAGCGCGACTGTCGTAAAAGGTGCCGTAAAGCGCGACTGTCGTAAAAGGTGCCGTAAAGCGCGACTGTCGTAAAATCGGCCGTAAAGCGCGACTGTCGTAAAATCGGCCGTAAAGCGCGACTGTCGTAAAATCGGCCGTAAAGCGCGACTGTCGTAAAAGGTGCCGTAAAGCGCGACTGTCGTAAAAGGTGCCGTAAAGCGCGACTGTCGTAAAATGGGCCGTAAAGCGCGACTGTCGTAAAAGGTGCCGTAAAGCGCGACTGTCGTAAAAGGTGCCGTAAAGCGCGACTGTCGTAAAATCGGCCGTAAAGCGCGACTGTCGTAAAATCGGCCGTAAAACGCGACTGTCGTAAAACTGCCGTAAAGCGCGACTGTCGTAAAAGGTGCCGTAAAGCGCGACTGTCGTAAAACTGCCGTAAAGCGCGACTGTCGTAAAATCGGCCGTAAAGCGCGACTGTCGTAAAAGGTGCCGTAAAGCGCGACTGTCATAAAAGGTGCCGTAAAGCGCGACTGTCGTAAAATCGGCCGTAAAGCGCGACTGTCGTAAAATCGGCCGTAAAGCGCGACTGTCGTAAAAGGAGCCGTAAAGCGCGACTGTCGTAAAATCGGCCGTAAAGCGCGACTGTCGTAAAATCGGCCGTAAAGCGCGACTGTCGTAAAAGGTGCCGTAAAGCGCGACTGTCGTAAAATCGGCCGTAAAGCGCGACTGTCGTAAAATCGGCCGTAAAGCGCGACTGTCGTAAAACTGCCGTAAAGCGCGACTGTCGTAAAAGGTGCCGTAAAGCGCGACTGTCGTAAAAGGTGCCGTAAAGCGCGACTGTCGTAAAAGGTGCCGTAAAGCGCGACTGTCGTAAAACTGCCGTAAAGCGCGACTGTCGTAAAATCGGCCGTAAAGCGCGACTGTCGTAAAAGGTGCCGTAAAGCGCGACTGTCGTAAAAGGTGCCGTAAAGCGCGACTGTCGTAAAAGGTGCCGTAAAGCGCGACTGTCGTAAAATCGGCCGTAAAGCGCGACTGTCGTAAAAGGTGCCGTAAAGCGCGACTGTCGTAAAATCGGCCGTAAAGCGCGACTGTCGTAAAACTGCCGTAAAGCGCGACTGTCGTAAAAGGTGCCGTAAAGCGCGACTGTCGTAAAATCGGCCGTAAAGCGCGACTGTCGTAAAAGGAGCCGTAAAGCGCGACTGTCGTAAAAGGTGCCGTAAAGCGCGACTGTCGTAAAATCGGCCGTAAAGCGCGACTGTCGTAAAATCGGCCGTAAAGCGCGACTGTCGTAAAACTGCCGTAAAGCGCGACTGTCGTAAAAGGTGCCGTAAAGCGCGACTGTCGTAAAAGGTGCCGTAAAGCGCGACTGTCGTAAAAGGTGCCGTAAAGCGCGACTGTCGTAAAAGGTGCCGTAAAGCGCGACTGTCGTAAAAGGTGCCGTAAAGCGCGACTGTCGTAAAAGGTGCCGTAAAGCGCGACTGTCGTAAAAGGTGCCGTAAAGCGCGACTGTCGTAAAAGGTGCCGTAAAGCGCGACTGTCGTAAAAGGTGCCGTAAAGCGCGACTGTCGTAAAAGGTGCCGTAAAGCGCGACTGTCGTAAAATCGGCCGTAAAGCGCGACTGTCGTAAAAGGTGCCGTAAAGCGCGACTGTCGTAAAAGGTGCCGTAAAGCGCGACTGTCGTAAAAGGTGCCGTAAAGCGCGACTGTCGTAAAAGGTGCCGTAAAGCGCGACTGTCGTAAAAGGTGCCGTAAAGCGCGACTGTCGTAAAATCGGCCGTAAAGCGCGACTGTCGTAAAATGGGCCGTAAAGCGCGACTGTCGTAAAAGGTGCCGTAAAGCGCGACTGTCGTAAAATCGGCCGTAAAACGCGACTGTCGTAAAACTGCCGTAAAGCGCGACTGTCGTAAAAGGTGCCGTAAAGCGCGACTGTCGTAAAATCGGCCGTAAAACGTGACTGTCGTAAAATCGGCCGTAAAGCGCGACTGTCGTAAAAGGAGCCGTAAAGCGCGACTGTCGTAAAATCGGCCGTAAAGCGCGACTGTCGTAAAATCGGCCGTAAAGCGCGACTGTCGTAAAATGGGCCGTAAAGCGCGACTGTCGTAAAAGGTGCCGTAAAGCGCGACTGTCGTAAAAGGTGCCGTAAAGCGCGACTGTCGTAAAATCGGCCGTAAAGCGCGACTGTCGTAAAAGGTGCCGTAAAGCGCGACTGTCGTAAAATCGGCCGTAAAGCGCGACTGTCGTAAAAGGTGCCGTAAAGCGCGACTGTCGTAAAAGGTGCCGTAAAGCGCGACTGTCGTAAAAGGTGCCGTAAAACGCGACTGTCGTAAAAGGTGCCGTAAAGCGCGACTGTCGTAAAATCGGCCGTAAAGCGCGACTGTCGTAAAATCGGCCGTAAAACGCGACTGTCGTAAAAGGTGCCGTAAAGCGCGACTGTCGTAACAGGTGCCGTAAAGCGCGACTGTCGTAAAATCGGCCGTAAAACGTGACTGTCGTAAAATCGGCCGTAAAGCGCGACTGTCGTAAAAGCGGCCGTAAAGCGCGACTGTCGTAAAATCGGCCGTAAAGCGCGACTGTCGTAAAAGGTGCCGTAAAGCGCGACTGTCGTAAAATCGGCCGTAAAGCGCGACTGTCGTAAAATCGGCCGTAAAGCGCGACTGTCGTAAAACTGCCGTAAAGCGCGACTGTCGTAAAATCGGCCGTAAAGCGCGACTGTCGTAAAAGGTGCCGTAAAGCGCGACTGTCGTAAAATCGGCCGTAAAGCGCGACTGTCGTAAAATCGGCCGTAAAGCGCGACTGTCGTAAAAGCGGCCGTAAAGCGCGACTGTCGTAAAATCGGCCGTAAAGCGCGACTGTCGTAAAAGGTGCCGTAAAGCGCGACTGTCGTAAAATCGGCCGTAAAGCGCGACTGTCGTAAAATCGGCCGTAAAGCGCGACTGTCGTAAAAGGTGCCGTAAAGCGCGACTGTCGTAAAATCGGCCGTAAAGCGCGACTGTCGTAAAATGGGCCGTAAAGCGCGACTGTCGTAAAAGGTGCCGTAAAGCGCGACTGTCGTAAAAGGTGCCGTAAAGCGCGACTGTCGTAAAATCGGCCGTAAAGCGCGACTGTCGTAAAATCGGCCGTAAAACGCGACTGTCGTAAAAGGTGCCGTAAAGCGCGACTGTCGTAAAATCGGCCGTAAAGCGCGACTGTCGTAAAAGGTGCCGTAATGCGCGACTGTCGTAAAAGGTGCCGTAAAGCGCGACTGTCGTAAAACTGCCGTAAAGCGCGACTGTCGTAAAATCGGCCGTAAAGCGCGACTGTCGTAAAATCGGCCGTAAAGCGTGACTGTCGTAAAAGGTGCCGTAAAGCGCGACTGTCGTAAAAGGTGCCGTAAAGCGCGACTGTCGTAAAATCGGCCGTAAAGCGCGACTGTCGTAAAAGGAGCCGTAAAGCGCGACTGTCGTAAAAGGTGCCGTAAAGCGCGACTGTCGTAAAATCGGCCGTAAAGCCCGACTGTCGTAAAACTGCCGTAAAGCGCGACTGTCGTAAAAGGTGCCGTAAAGCGCGACTGTCGTAAAATCGGCCGTAAAGCGCGACTGTCGTAAAAGGTGCCGTAAAGCGCGACTGTCGTAAAATCGGCCGTAAAGCGCGACTGTCGTAAAAGGTGCCGTAAAGCGCGACTGTCGTAAAAGGTGCCGTAAAGCGCGACTGTCGTAAAAGGTGCCGTAAAGCGCGACTGTCGTAAAATCGGCCGTAAAGCGCGACTGTCGTAAAAGGTGCCGTGAAGCGCGACTGTCGTAAAATCGGCCGTAAAGCGCGACTGTCGTAAAAGGTGCCGTAAAGCGCGACTGTCGTAAAAGGTGCCGTAAAGCGCGACTGTCGTAAAAGGTGCCGTAAAGCGCGACTGTCGTAAAATCGGCCGTAAAGCGCGACTGTCGTAAAAGGTGCCGTAAAGCGCGACTGTCGTAAAAGGTGCCGTAAAGCGCGACTGTCGTAAAATCGGCCGTAAAGCGCGACTGTCGTAAAATCGGCCGTAAAGCGCGACTGTCGTAAAACTGCCGTAAAGCGCGACTGTCGTAAAAGGTGCCGTAAAGCGCGACTGTCGTAAAATCGGCCGTAAAGCGCGACTGTCGTAAAACTGCCGTAAAGCGCGACTGTCGTAAAATCGGCCGTAAAGCGCGACTGTCGTAAAATCGGCCGTAAAGCGCGACTGTCGTAAAAGGTGCCGTAAAGCGCGACTGTCGTAAAAGGTGCCGTAAAGCGCGACTGTCGTAAAATCGGCCGTAAAGCGCGACTGTCGTAAAAGGTGCCGTAAAGCGCGACTGTCGTAAAAGGTGCCGTAAAGCGCGACTGTCGTAAAATCGGCCGTAAAGCGCGACTGTCGTAAAAGGTGCCGTAAAGCGCGACTGTCGTAAAATCGGCCGTAAAGCCCGACTGTCGTAAAATCGGCCGTAAAGCGCGACTGTCGTAAAACTGCCGTAAAGCGCGACTGTCGTAAAAGGTGCCGTAAAGCGCGACTGTCGTAAAATCGGCCGTAAAGCGCGACTGTCGTAAAAGGTGCCGTAAAGCGCGACTGTCGTAAAATCGGCCGTAAAGCGCGACTGTCGTAAAAGGTGCCGTAAAGCGCGACTGTCGTAAAAGGTGCCGTAAAGCGCGACTGTCGTAAAATCGGCCGTAAAGCGCGACTGTCGTAAAATCGGCCGTAAAGCGCGACTGTCGTAAAATCGGCCGTAAAGCGCGACTGTCGTAAAAGGTGCCGTAAAGCGCGACTGTCGTAAAATCGGCCGTAAAGCGCGACTGTCGTAAAATGGGCCGTAAAGCGCGACTGTCGTAAAAGGTGCCGTAAAGCGCGACTGTCGTAAAAGGTGCCGTAAAGCGCGACTGTCGTAAAATCGGCCGTAAAGCGCGACTGTCGTAAAATCGGCCGTAAAACGCGACTGTCGTAAAACTGCCGTAAAGCGCGACTGTCGTAAAAGGTGCCGTAAAGCGCGACTGTCGTAAAATCGGCCGTAAAGCGCGACTGTCGTAAAATGGGCCGTAAAGCGCGACTGTCGTAAAAGGTGCCGTAAAGCGCGACTGTCGTAAAAGGTGCCGTAAAGCGCGACTGTCGTAAAATCGGCCGTAAAGCGCGACTGTCGTAAAATCGGCCGTAAAACGCGACTGTCGTAAAACTGCCGTAAAGCGCGACTGTCGTAAAAGGTGCCGTAAAGCGCGACTGTCGTAAAATCGGCCGTAAAACGTGACTGTCGTAAAATCGGCCGTAAAGCGCGACTGTCGTAAAAGGAGCCGTAAAGCGCGACTGTCGTAAAATCGGCCGTAAAGCGCGACTGTCGTAAAATGGGCCGTAAAGCGCGACTGTCGTAAAACTGCCGTAAAGCGCGACTGTCGTAAAAGGTGCCGTAAAGCGCGACTGTCGTAAAATCGGCCGTAAAGCGCGACTGTCGTAAAAGGTGCCGTAAAGCGCGACTGTCGTAAAATCGGCCGTAAAGCGCGACTGTCGTAAAAGGTGCCGTAAATCGCGACTGTCGTAAAATCGGCCGTAAAGCCCGACTGTCGTAAAATCGGCCGTAAAGCGCGACTGTCGTAAAACTGCCGTAAAGCGCGACTGTCGTAAAATCGGCCGTAAAGCGCGACTGTCGTAAAATCGGCCGTAAAGCGCGACTGTCGTAAAAGGAGCCGTAAAGCGCGACTGTCGTAAAAGGTGCCGTAAAGCGCGACTGTCGTAAAATCGGCCGTAAAGCCCGACTGTCGTAAAACTGCCGTAAAGCGCGACTGTCGTAAAAGGTGCCGTAAAGCGCGACTGTCGTAAAATCGGCCGTAAAGCGCGACTGTCGTAAAAGGTGCCGTAAAGCGCGACTGTCGTAAAATCGGCCGTAAAGCGCGACTGTCGTAAAAGGTGCCGTAAAGCGCGACTGTCGTAAAAGGTGCCGTAAAGCGCGACTGTCGTAAAAGGTGCCGTAAAGCGCGACTGTCGTAAAATCGGCCGTAAAGCGCGACTGTCGTAAAAGGTGCCGTGAAGCGCGACTGTCGTAAAATCGGCCGTAAAGCGCGACTGTCGTAAAAGGTGCCGTAAAGCGCGACTGTCGTAAAAGGTGCCGTAAAGCGCGACTGTCGTAAAAGGTGCCGTAAAGCGCGACTGTCGTAAAATCGGCCGTAAAGCGCGACTGTCGTAAAATCGGCCGTAAAGCGCGACTGTCGTAAAAGGTGCCGTAAAGCGCGACTGTCGTAAAATCGGCCGTAAAGCGCGACTGTCGTAAAAGGTGCCGTAAAGCGCGACTGTCGTAAAAGGTGCCGTAAAGCGCGACTGTCGTAAAAGGTGCCGTAAAGCGCGACTGTCGTAAAATCGGCCGTAAAGCGCGACTGTCGTAAAATCGGCCGTAAAACGCGACTGTCGTAAAAGGTGCCGTAAAGCGCGACTGTCGTAAAATCGGCCGTAAAGCGCGACTGTCGTAAAAGGTGCCGTAATGCGCGACTGTCGTAAAAGGTGCCGTAAAGCGCGACTGTCGTAAAACTGCCGTAAAGCGCGACTGTCGTAAAATCGGCCGTAAAGCGCGACTGTCGTAAAATCGGCCGTAAAGCGTGACTGTCGTAAAAGGTGCCGTAAAGCGCGACTGTCGTAAAAGGTGCCGTAAAGCGCGACTGTCGTAAAACTGCCGTAAAGCGCGACTGTCGTAAAATCGGCCGTAAAGCGCGACTGTCGTAAAAGGTGCCGTAAAGCGCGACTGTCGTAAAAGGTGCCGTAAAGCGCGACTGTCGTAAAATCGGCCGTAAAGCGCGACTGTCGTAAAACTGCCGTAAAGCGCGACTGTCGTAAAATCGGCCGTAAAGCGCGACTGTCGTAAAAGGTGCCGTAAAGCGCGACTGTCGTAAAAGGTGCCGTAAAGCGCGACTGTCGTAAAACTGCCGTAAAGCGCGACTGTCGTAAAATCGGCCGTAAAGCGCGACTGTCGTAAAAGGTGCCGTAAAGCGCGACTGTCATAAAAGGTGCCGTAAAGCGCGACTGTCGTAAAATCGGCCGTAAAGCGCGACTGTCGTAAAATCGGCCGTAAAGCGCGACTGTCGTAAAAGGAGCCGTAAAGCGCGACTGTCGTAAAATCGGCCGTAAAGCGCGACTGTCGTAAAATCGGCCGTAAAGCGCGACTGTCGTAAAAGGTGCCGTAAAGCGCGACTGTCGTAAAATCGGCCGTAAAGCGCGACTGTCGTAAAATCGGCCGTAAAGCGCGACTGTCGTAAAACTGCCGTAAAGCGCGACTGTCGTAAAAGGTGCCGTAAAGCGCGACTGTCGTAAAAGGTGCCGTAAAGCGCGACTGTCGTAAAAGGTGCCGTAAAGCGCGACTGTCGTAAAACTGCCGTAAAGCGCGACTGTCGTAAAATCGGCCGTAAAGCGCGACTGTCGTAAAAGGTGCCGTAAAGCGCGACTGTCGTAAAAGGTGCCGTAAAGCGCGACTGTCGTAAAAGGTGCCGTAAAGCGCGACTGTCGTAAAATCGGCCGTAAAGCGCGACTGTCGTAAAAGGTGCCGTAAAGCGCGACTGTCGTAAAATCGGCCGTAAAGCGCGACTGTCGTAAAACTGCCGTAAAGCGCGACTGTCGTAAAAGGTGCCGTAAAGCGCGACTGTCGTAAAATCGGCCGTAAAGCGCGACTGTCGTAAAAGGAGCCGTAAAGCGCGACTGTCGTAAAAGGTGCCGTAAAGCGCGACTGTCGTAAAATCGGCCGTAAAGCGCGACTGTCGTAAAATCGGCCGTAAAGCGCGACTGTCGTAAAAGGTGCCGTAAAGCGCGACTGTCGTAAAATCGGCCGTAAAGCGCGACTGTCGTAAAAGGTGCCGTAAAGCGCGACTGTCGTAAAAGGTGCCGTAAAGCGCGACTGTCGTAAAATCGGCCGTAAAGCGCGACTGTCGTAAAAGGTGCCGTAAAGCGCGACTGTCGTAAAACTGCCGTAAAGCGCGACTGTCGTAAAATCGGCCGTAAAGCGCGACTGTCGTAAAAGGTGCCGTAAAGCGCGACTGTCGTAAAAGGTGCCGTAAAGCGCGACTGTCGTAAAATCGGCCGTAAAGCGCGACTGTCGTAAAAGGTGCCGTAAAGCGCGACTGTCGTAAAATCGGCCGTAAAGCGCGACTGTCGTAAAACTGCCGTAAAGCGCGACTGTCGTAAAAGGTGCCGTAAAGCGCGACTGTCGTAAAATCGGCCGTAAAGCGCGACTGTCGTAAAATCGGCCGTAAAGCGCGACTGTCGTAAAACTGCCGTAAAGCGCGACTGTCGTAAAAGGTGCCGTAAAGCGCGACTGTCGTAAAACTGCCGTAAAGCGCGACTGTCGTAAAATCGGCCGTAAAGCGCGACTGTCGTAAAAGGTGCCGTAAAGCGCGACTGTCGTAAAATCGGCCGTAAAGCGCGACTGTCGTAAAATCGGCCGTAAAGCGCGACTGTCGTAAAAGGTGCCGTAAAGCGCGACTGTCGTAAAATCGGCCGTAAAGCGCGACTGTCGTAAAAGGTGCCGTAAAGCGCGACTGTCGTAAAATCGGCCGTAAAGCGCGACTGTCGTAAAATCGGCCGTAAAGCGCGACTGTCGTAAAAGGTGCCGTAAAGCGCGACTGTCGTAAAATCGGCCGTAAAGCGCGACTGTCGTAAAAGGTGCCGTAAAGCCCGACTGTCGTAAAATCGGCCGTAAAGCGCGACTGTCGTAAAACTGCCGTAAAGCGCGACTGTCGTAAAAGGTGCCGTAAAGCGCGACTGTCGTAAAATCGGCCGTAAAGCGCGACTGTCGTAAAAGGAGCCGTAAAGCGCGACTGTCGTAAAAGGTGCCGTAAAGCGCGACTGTCGTAAAATCGGCCGTAAAGCCCGACTGTCGTAAAACTGCCGTAAAGCGCGACTGTCGTAAAAGGTGCCGTAAAGCGCGACTGTCGTAAAATCGGCCGTAAAGCGCGACTGTCGTAAAAGGTGCCGTAAAGCGCGACTGTCGTAAAATCGGCCGTAAAGCGCGACTGTCGTAAAAGGTGCCGTAAAGCGCGACTGTCGTAAAAGGTGCCGTAAAGCGCGACTGTCGTAAAAGGTGCCGTAAAGCGCGACTGTCGTAAAATCGGCCGTAAAGCGCGACTGTCGTAAAAGGTGCCGTGAAGCGCGACTGTCGTAAAATCGGCCGTAAAGCGCGACTGTCGTAAAAGGTGCCGTAAAGCGCGACTGTCGTAAAAGGTGCCGTAAAGCGCGACTGTCGTAAAAGGTGCCGTAAAGCGCGACTGTCGTAAAATCGGCCGTAAAGCGCGACTGTCGTAAAAGGTGCCGTAAAGCGCGACTGTCGTAAAAGGTGCCGTAAAGCGCGACTGTCGTAAAATCGGCCGTAAAGCGCGACTGTCGTAAAATCGGCCGTAAAGCGCGACTGTCGTAAAACTGCCGTAAAGCGCGACTGTCGTAAAAGGTGCCGTAAAGCGCGACTGTCGTAAAATCGGCCGTAAAGCGCGACTGTCGTAAAACTGCCGTAAAGCGCGACTGTCGTAAAATCGGCCGTAAAGCGCGACTGTCGTAAAATCGGCCGTAAAGCGCGACTGTCGTAAAAGGTGCCGTAAAGCGCGACTGTCGTAAAAGGTGCCGTAAAGCGCGACTGTCGTAAAATCGGCCGTAAAGCGCGACTGTCGTAAAAGGTGCCGTAAAGCGCGACTGTCGTAAAAGGTGCCGTAAAGCGCGACTGTCGTAAAATCGGCCGTAAAGCGCGACTGTCGTAAAAGGTGCCGTAAAGCGCGACTGTCGTAAAATCGGCCGTAAAGCCCGACTGTCGTAAAATCGGCCGTAAAGCGCGACTGTCGTAAAACTGCCGTAAAGCGCGACTGTCGTAAAAGGTGCCGTAAAGCGCGACTGTCGTAAAATCGGCCGTAAAGCGCGACTGTCGTAAAAGGTGCCGTAAAGCGCGACTGTCGTAAAATCGGCCGTAAAGCGCGACTGTCGTAAAAGGTGCCGTAAAGCGCGACTGTCGTAAAAGGTGCCGTAAAGCGCGACTGTCGTAAAATCGGCCGTAAAGCGCGACTGTCGTAAAATCGGCCGTAAAGCGCGACTGTCGTAAAATCGGCCGTAAAGCGCGACTGTCGTAAAAGGTGCCGTAAAGCGCGACTGTCGTAAAATCGGCCGTAAAGCGCGACTGTCGTAAAATGGGCCGTAAAGCGCGACTGTCGTAAAAGGTGCCGTAAAGCGCGACTGTCGTAAAAGGTGCCGTAAAGCGCGACTGTCGTAAAATCGGCCGTAAAGCGCGACTGTCGTAAAATCGGCCGTAAAACGCGACTGTCGTAAAACTGCCGTAAAGCGCGACTGTCGTAAAAGGTGCCGTAAAGCGCGACTGTCGTAAAATCGGCCGTAAAGCGCGACTGTCGTAAAATGGGCCGTAAAGCGCGACTGTCGTAAAAGGTGCCGTAAAGCGCGACTGTCGTAAAAGGTGCCGTAAAGCGCGACTGTCGTAAAATCGGCCGTAAAGCGCGACTGTCGTAAAATCGGCCGTAAAACGCGACTGTCGTAAAACTGCCGTAAAGCGCGACTGTCGTAAAAGGTGCCGTAAAGCGCGACTGTCGTAAAATCGGCCGTAAAACGTGACTGTCGTAAAATCGGCCGTAAAGCGCGACTGTCGTAAAAGGAGCCGTAAAGCGCGACTGTCGTAAAATCGGCCGTAAAGCGCGACTGTCGTAAAATGGGCCGTAAAGCGCGACTGTCGTAAAACTGCCGTAAAGCGCGACTGTCGTAAAAGGTGCCGTAAAGCGCGACTGTCGTAAAATCGGCCGTAAAGCGCGACTGTCGTAAAAGGTGCCGTAAAGCGCGACTGTCGTAAAATCGGCCGTAAAGCGCGACTGTCGTAAAAGGTGCCGTAAATCGCGACTGTCGTAAAATCGGCCGTAAAGCCCGACTGTCGTAAAATCGGCCGTAAAGCGCGACTGTCGTAAAACTGCCGTAAAGCGCGACTGTCGTAAAATCGGCCGTAAAGCGCGACTGTCGTAAAATCGGCCGTAAAGCGCGACTGTCGTAAAAGGAGCCGTAAAGCGCGACTGTCGTAAAAGGTGCCGTAAAGCGCGACTGTCGTAAAATCGGCCGTAAAGCCCGACTGTCGTAAAATCGGCCGTAAAGCGCGACTGTCGTAAAACTGCCGTAAAGCGCGACTGTCGTAAAAGGTGCCGTAAAGCGCGACTGTCGTAAAATCGGCCGTAAAGCGCGACTGTCGTAAAAGGTGCCGTAAAGCGCGACTGTCGTAAAATCGGCCGTAAAGCGCGACTGTCGTAAAAGGTGCCGTAAAGCGCGACTGTCGTAAAAGGTGCCGTAAAGCGCGACTGTCGTAAAATCGGCCGTAAAGCGCGACTGTCGTAAAATCGGCCGTAAAGCGCGACTGTCGTAAAATCGGCCGTAAAGCGCGACTGTCGTAAAAGGTGCCGTAAAGCGCGACTGTCGTAAAAGGTGCCGTAAAGCGCGACTGTCGTAAAATGGGCCGTAAAGCGCGACTGTCGTAAAAGGTGCCGTAAAGCGCGACTGTCGTAAAAGGTGCCGTAAAGCGCGACTGTCGTAAAATCGGCCGTAAAGCGCGACTGTCGTAAAATCGGCCGTAAAACGCGACTGTCGTAAAACTGCCGTAAAGCGCGACTGTCGTAAAAGGTGCCGTAAAGCGCGACTGTCGTAAAATCGGCCGTAAAACGTGACTGTCGTAAAATCGGCCGTAAAGCGCGACTGTCGTAAAAGGAGCCGTAAAGCGCGACTGTCGTAAAATCGGCCGTAAAGCGCGACTGTCGTAAAATGGGCCGTAAAGCGCGACTGTCGTAAAACTGCCGTAAAGCGCGACTGTCGTAAAAGGTGCCGTAAAGCGCGACTGTCGTAAAATCGGCCGTAAAGCGCGACTGTCGTAAAAGGTGCCGTAAAGCGCGACTGTCGTAAAATCGGCCGTAAAGCGCGACTGTCGTAAAAGGTGCCGTAAATCGCGACTGTCGTAAAATCGGCCGTAAAGCCCGACTGTCGTAAAATCGGCCGTAAAGCGCGACTGTCGTAAAACTGCCGTAAAGCGCGACTGTCGTAAAATCGGCCGTAAAGCGCGACTGTCGTAAAATCGGCCGTAAAGCGCGACTGTCGTAAAAGGTGCCGTAAAGCGCGACTGTCGTAAAAGGTGCCGTAAAGCGCGACTGTCGTAAAATCGGCCGTAAAGCGCGACTGTCGTAAAAGGTGCCGTAAAGCGCGACTGTCGTAAAATCGGCCGTAAAGCGCGACTGTCGTAAAATCGGCCGTAAAGCGCGACTGTCGTAAAACTGCCGTAAAGCGCGACTGTCGTAAAAGGTGCCGTAAAGCGCGACTGTCGTAAAAGGTGCCGTAAAGCGCGACTGTCGTAAAAGGTGCCGTAAAGCGCGACTGTCGTAAAAGGTGCCGTAAAGCGCGACTGTCGTAAAACTGCCGTAAAGCGCGACTGTCGTAAAAGGTGCCGTAAAGCGCGACTGTCGTAAAAGGTGCCGTAAAGCGCGACTGTCGTAAAAGGTGCCGTAAAGCGCGACTGTCGTAAAAGGTGCCGTAAAGCGCGACTGTCGTAAAAGGTGCCGTAAAGCGCGACTGTCGTAAAATCGGCCGTAAAGCGCGACTGTCGTAAAAGGTGCCGTAAAGCGCGACTGTCGTAAAAGGTGCCGTAAAGCGCGACTGTCGTAAAAGGTGCCGTAAAGCGCGACTGTCGTAAAAGGTGCCGTAAAGCGCGACTGTCGTAAAAGGTGCCGTAAAGCGCGACTGTCGTAAAATCGGCCGTAAAGCGCGACTGTCGTAAAATGGGCCGTAAAGCGCGACTGTCGTAAAAGGTGCCGTAAAGCGCGACTGTCGTAAAATCGGCCGTAAAACGCGACTGTCGTAAAACTGCCGTAAAGCGCGACTGTCGTAAAAGGTGCCGTAAAGCGCGACTGTCGTAAAATCGGCCGTAAAACGTGACTGTCGTAAAATCGGCCGTAAAGCGCGACTGTCGTAAAAGGAGCCGTAAAGCGCGACTGTCGTAAAATCGGCCGTAAAGCGCGACTGTCGTAAAATCGGCCGTAAAGCGCGACTGTCGTAAAATGGGCCGTAAAGCGCGACTGTCGTAAAAGGTGCCGTAAAGCGCGACTGTCGTAAAAGGTGCCGTAAAGCGCGACTGTCGTAAAATCGGCCGTAAAGCGCGACTGTCGTAAAAGGTGCCGTAAAGCGCGACTGTCGTAAAATCGGCCGTAAAGCGCGACTGTCGTAAAAGGTGCCGTAAAGCGCGACTGTCGTAAAAGGTGCCGTAAAGCGCGACTGTCGTAAAAGGTGCCGTAAAACGCGACTGTCGTAAAAGGTGCCGTAAAGCGCGACTGTCGTAAAATCGGCCGTAAAGCGCGACTGTCGTAAAATCGGCCGTAAAACGCGACTGTCGTAAAAGGTGCCGTAAAGCGCGACTGTCGTAACAGGTGCCGTAAAGCGCGACTGTCGTAAAATCGGCCGTAAAACGTGACTGTCGTAAAATCGGCCGTAAAGCGCGACTGTCGTAAAAGCGGCCGTAAAGCGCGACTGTCGTAAAATCGGCCGTAAAGCGCGACTGTCGTAAAAGGTGCCGTAAAGCGCGACTGTCGTAAAATCGGCCGTAAAGCGCGACTGTCGTAAAATCGGCCGTAAAGCGCGACTGTCGTAAAACTGCCGTAAAGCGCGACTGTCGTAAAATCGGCCGTAAAGCGCGACTGTCGTAAAAGGTGCCGTAAAGCGCGACTGTCGTAAAATCGGCCGTAAAGCGCGACTGTCGTAAAATCGGCCGTAAAGCGCGACTGTCGTAAAACTGCCGTAAAGCGCGACTGTCGTAAAATCGGCCGTAAAGCGCGACTGTCGTAAAAGCGGCCGTAAAGCGCGACTGTCGTAAAATCGGCCGTAAAGCGCGACTGTCGTAAAAGGTGCCGTAAAGCGCGACTGTCGTAAAATCGGCCGTAAAGCGCGACTGTCGTAAAAGCGGCCGTAAAGCGCGACTGTCGTAAAATCGGCCGTAAAGCGCGACTGTCGTAAAAGGTGCCGTAAAGCGCGACTGTCGTAAAATCGGCCGTAAAGCGCGACTGTCGTAAAATCGGCCGTAAAGCGCGACTGTCGTAAAAGGTGCCGTAAAGCGCGACTGTCGTAAAATCGGCCGTAAAGCGCGACTGTCGTAAAATGGGCCGTAAAGCGCGACTGTCGTAAAAGGTGCCGTAAAGCGCGACTGTCGTAAAAGGTGCCGTAAAGCGCGACTGTCGTAAAATCGGCCGTAAAGCGCGACTGTCGTAAAATCGGCCGTAAAACGCGACTGTCGTAAAAGGTGCCGTAAAGCGCGACTGTCGTAAAATCGGCCGTAAAGCGCGACTGTCGTAAAAGGTGCCGTAATGCGCGACTGTCGTAAAAGGTGCCGTAAAGCGCGACTGTCGTAAAACTGCCGTAAAGCGCGACTGTCGTAAAATCGGCCGTAAAGCGCGACTGTCGTAAAATCGGCCGTAAAGCGTGACTGTCGTAAAAGGTGCCGTAAAGCGCGACTGTCGTAAAAGGTGCCGTAAAGCGCGACTGTCGTAAAACTGCCGTAAAGCGCGACTGTCGTAAAATCGGCCGTAAAGCGCGACTGTCGTAAAAGGTGCCGTAAAGCGCGACTGTCGTAAAAGGTGCCGTAAAGCGCGACTGTCGTAAAATCGGCCGTAAAGCGCGACTGTCGTAAAACTGCCGTAAAGCGCGACTGTCGTAAAATCGGCCGTAAAGCGCGACTGTCGTAAAAGGTGCCGTAAAGCGCGACTGTCGTAAAAGGTGCCGTAAAGCGCGACTGTCGTAAAACTGCCGTAAAGCGCGACTGTCGTAAAATCGGCCGTAAAGCGCGACTGTCGTAAAAGGTGCCGTAAAGCGCGACTGTCATAAAAGGTGCCGTAAAGCGCGACTGTCGTAAAATCGGCCGTAAAGCGCGACTGTCGTAAAATCGGCCGTAAAGCGCGACTGTCGTAAAAGGAGCCGTAAAGCGCGACTGTCGTAAAATCGGCCGTAAAGCGCGACTGTCGTAAAATCGGCCGTAAAGCGCGACTGTCGTAAAAGGTGCCGTAAAGCGCGACTGTCGTAAAATCGGCCGTAAAGCGCGACTGTCGTAAAATCGGCCGTAAAGCGCGACTGTCGTAAAACTGCCGTAAAGCGCGACTGTCGTAAAAGGTGCCGTAAAGCGCGACTGTCGTAAAAGGTGCCGTAAAGCGCGACTGTCGTAAAAGGTGCCGTAAAGCGCGACTGTCGTAAAACTGCCGTAAAGCGCGACTGTCGTAAAATCGGCCGTAAAGCGCGACTGTCGTAAAAGGTGCCGTAAAGCGCGACTGTCGTAAAAGGTGCCGTAAAGCGCGACTGTCGTAAAAGGTGCCGTAAAGCGCGACTGTCGTAAAATCGGCCGTAAAGCGCGACTGTCGTAAAAGGTGCCGTAAAGCGCGACTGTCGTAAAATCGGCCGTAAAGCGCGACTGTCGTAAAACTGCCGTAAAGCGCGACTGTCGTAAAAGGTGCCGTAAAGCGCGACTGTCGTAAAATCGGCCGTAAAGCGCGACTGTCGTAAAAGGAGCCGTAAAGCGCGACTGTCGTAAAAGGTGCCGTAAAGCGCGACTGTCGTAAAATCGGCCGTAAAGCGCGACTGTCGTAAAATCGGCCGTAAAGCGCGACTGTCGTAAAAGGTGCCGTAAAGCGCGACTGTCGTAAAATCGGCCGTAAAGCGCGACTGTCGTAAAAGGTGCCGTAAAGCGCGACTGTCGTAAAAGGTGCCGTAAAGCGCGACTGTCGTAAAATCGGCCGTAAAGCGCGACTGTCGTAAAAGGTGCCGTAAAGCGCGACTGTCGTAAAACTGCCGTAAAGCGCGACTGTCGTAAAATCGGCCGTAAAGCGCGACTGTCGTAAAAGGTGCCGTAAAGCGCGACTGTCGTAAAAGGTGCCGTAAAGCGCGACTGTCGTAAAATCGGCCGTAAAGCGCGACTGTCGTAAAAGGTGCCGTAAAGCGCGACTGTCGTAAAATCGGCCGTAAAGCGCGACTGTCGTAAAACTGCCGTAAAGCGCGACTGTCGTAAAAGGTGCCGTAAAGCGCGACTGTCGTAAAATCGGCCGTAAAGCGCGACTGTCGTAAAATCGGCCGTAAAGCGCGACTGTCGTAAAACTGCCGTAAAGCGCGACTGTCGTAAAAGGTGCCGTAAAGCGCGACTGTCGTAAAACTGCCGTAAAGCGCGACTGTCGTAAAATCGGCCGTAAAGCGCGACTGTCGTAAAAGGTGCCGTAAAGCGCGACTGTCGTAAAATCGGCCGTAAAGCGCGACTGTCGTAAAATCGGCCGTAAAGCGCGACTGTCGTAAAAGGTGCCGTAAAGCGCGACTGTCGTAAAATCGGCCGTAAAGCGCGACTGTCGTAAAAGGTGCCGTAAAGCGCGACTGTCGTAAAATCGGCCGTAAAGCGCGACTGTCGTAAAATCGGCCGTAAAGCGCGACTGTCGTAAAAGGTGCCGTAAAGCGCGACTGTCGTAAAATCGGCCGTAAAGCGCGACTGTCGTAAAAGGTGCCGTAAAGCCCGACTGTCGTAAAATCGGCCGTAAAGCGCGACTGTCGTAAAACTGCCGTAAAGCGCGACTGTCGTAAAAGGTGCCGTAAAGCGCGACTGTCGTAAAATCGGCCGTAAAGCGCGACTGTCGTAAAAGGAGCCGTAAAGCGCGACTGTCGTAAAAGGTGCCGTAAAGCGCGACTGTCGTAAAATCGGCCGTAAAGCCGACTGTCGTAAAACTGCCGTAAAGCGCGACTGTCGTAAAAGGTGCCGTAAAGCGCGACTGTCGTAAAATCGGCCGTAAAGCGCGACTGTCGTAAAAGGTGCCGTAAAGCGCGACTGTCGTAAAATCGGCCGTAAAGCGCGACTGTCGTAAAAGGTGCCGTAAAGCGCGACTGTCGTAAAAGGTGCCGTAAAGCGCGACTGTCGTAAAAGGTGCCGTAAAGCGCGACTGTCGTAAAATCGGCCGTAAAGCGCGACTGTCGTAAAAGGTGCCGTGAAGCGCGACTGTCGTAAAATCGGCCGTAAAGCGCGACTGTCGTAAAAGGTGCCGTAAAGCGCGACTGTCGTAAAAGGTGCCGTAAAGCGCGACTGTCGTAAAAGGTGCCGTAAAGCGCGACTGTCGTAAAATCGGCCGTAAAGCGCGACTGTCGTAAAAGGTGCCGTAAAGCGCGACTGTCGTAAAAGGTGCCGTAAAGCGCGACTGTCGTAAAATCGGCCGTAAAGCGCGACTGTCGTAAAATCGGCCGTAAAGCGCGACTGTCGTAAAACTGCCGTAAAGCGCGACTGTCGTAAAAGGTGCCGTAAAGCGCGACTGTCGTAAAATCGGCCGTAAAGCGCGACTGTCGTAAAACTGCCGTAAAGCGCGACTGTCGTAAAATCGGCCGTAAAGCGCGACTGTCGTAAAATCGGCCGTAAAGCGCGACTGTCGTAAAAGGTGCCGTAAAGCGCGACTGTCGTAAAAGGTGCCGTAAAGCGCGACTGTCGTAAAATCGGCCGTAAAGCGCGACTGTCGTAAAAGGTGCCGTAAAGCGCGACTGTCGTAAAAGGTGCCGTAAAGCGCGACTGTCGTAAAATCGGCCGTAAAGCGCGACTGTCGTAAAAGGTGCCGTAAAGCGCGACTGTCGTAAAATCGGCCGTAAAGCCCGACTGTCGTAAAATCGGCCGTAAAGCGCGACTGTCGTAAAACTGCCGTAAAGCGCGACTGTCGTAAAAGGTGCCGTAAAGCGCGACTGTCGTAAAATCGGCCGTAAAGCGCGACTGTCGTAAAAGGTGCCGTAAAGCGCGACTGTCGTAAAATCGGCCGTAAAGCGCGACTGTCGTAAAAGGTGCCGTAAAGCGCGACTGTCGTAAAAGGTGCCGTAAAGCGCGACTGTCGTAAAATCGGCCGTAAAGCGCGACTGTCGTAAAATCGGCCGTAAAGCGCGACTGTCGTAAAATCGGCCGTAAAGCGCGACTGTCGTAAAAGGTGCCGTAAAGCGCGACTGTCGTAAAATCGGCCGTAAAGCGCGACTGTCGTAAAATGGGCCGTAAAGCGCGACTGTCGTAAAAGGTGCCGTAAAGCGCGACTGTCGTAAAAGGTGCCGTAAAGCGCGACTGTCGTAAAATCGGCCGTAAAGCGCGACTGTCGTAAAATCGGCCGTAAAACGCGACTGTCGTAAAACTGCCGTAAAGCGCGACTGTCGTAAAAGGTGCCGTAAAGCGCGACTGTCGTAAAATCGGCCGTAAAGCGCGACTGTCGTAAAATGGGCCGTAAAGCGCGACTGTCGTAAAAGGTGCCGTAAAGCGCGACTGTCGTAAAAGGTGCCGTAAAGCGCGACTGTCGTAAAATCGGCCGTAAAGCGCGACTGTCGTAAAATCGGCCGTAAAACGCGACTGTCGTAAAACTGCCGTAAAGCGCGACTGTCGTAAAAGGTGCCGTAAAGCGCGACTGTCGTAAAATCGGCCGTAAAACGTGACTGTCGTAAAATCGGCCGTAAAGCGCGACTGTCGTAAAAGGAGCCGTAAAGCGCGACTGTCGTAAAATCGGCCGTAAAGCGCGACTGTCGTAAAATGGGCCGTAAAGCGCGACTGTCGTAAAACTGCCGTAAAGCGCGACTGTCGTAAAAGGTGCCGTAAAGCGCGACTGTCGTAAAATCGGCCGTAAAGCGCGACTGTCGTAAAAGGTGCCGTAAAGCGCGACTGTCGTAAAATCGGCCGTAAAGCGCGACTGTCGTAAAAGGTGCCGTAAATCGCGACTGTCGTAAAATCGGCCGTAAAGCCCGACTGTCGTAAAATCGGCCGTAAAGCGCGACTGTCGTAAAACTGCCGTAAAGCGCGACTGTCGTAAAATCGGCCGTAAAGCGCGACTGTCGTAAAATCGGCCGTAAAGCGCGACTGTCGTAAAAGGAGCCGTAAAGCGCGACTGTCGTAAAAGGTGCCGTAAAGCGCGACTGTCGTAAAATCGGCCGTAAAGCCCGACTGTCGTAAAACTGCCGTAAAGCGCGACTGTCGTAAAAGGTGCCGTAAAGCGCGACTGTCGTAAAATCGGCCGTAAAGCGCGACTGTCGTAAAAGGTGCCGTAAAGCGCGACTGTCGTAAAATCGGCCGTAAAGCGCGACTGTCGTAAAAGGTGCCGTAAAGCGCGACTGTCGTAAAAGGTGCCGTAAAGCGCGACTGTCGTAAAAGGTGCCGTAAAGCGCGACTGTCGTAAAATCGGCCGAAAAGCGCGACTGTCGTAAAAGGTGCCGTGAAGCGCGACTGTCGTAAAATCGGCCGTAAAGCGCGACTGTCGTAAAAGGTGCCGTAAAGCGCGACTGTCGTAAAAGGTGCCGTAAAGCGCGACTGTCGTAAAAGGTGCCGTAAAGCGCGACTGTCGTAAAATCGGCCGTAAAGCGCGACTGTCGTAAAAGGTGCCGTAAAGCGCGACTGTCGTAAAAGGTGCCGTAAAGCGCGACTGTCGTAAAATCGGCCGTAAAGCGCGACTGTCGTAAAATCGGCCGTAAAGCGCGACTGTCGTAAAACTGCCGTAAAGCGCGACTGTCGTAAAAGGTGCCGTAAAGCGCGACTGTCGTAAAATCGGCCGTAAAGCGCGACTGTCGTAAAACTGCCGTAAAGCGCGACTGTCGTAAAATCGGCCGTAAAGCGCGACTGTCGTAAAATCGGCCGTAAAGCGCGACTGTCGTAAAAGGTGCCGTAAAGCGCGACTGTCGTAAAAGGTGCCGTAAAGCGCGACTGTCGTAAAATCGGCCGTAAAGCGCGACTGTCGTAAAAGGTGCCGTAAAGCGCGACTGTCGTAAAAGGTGCCGTAAAGCGCGACTGTCGTAAAATCGGCCGTAAAGCGCGACTGTCGTAAAAGGTGCCGTAAAGCGCGACTGTCGTAAAATCGGCCGTAAAGCCCGACTGTCGTAAAATCGGCCGTAAAGCGCGACTGTCGTAAAACTGCCGTAAAGCGCGACTGTCGTAAAAGGTGCCGTAAAGCGCGACTGTCGTAAAATCGGCCGTAAAGCGCGACTGTCGTAAAAGGTGCCGTAAAGCGCGACTGTCGTAAAATCGGCCGTAAAGCGCGACTGTCGTAAAAGGTGCCGTAAAGCGCGACTGTCGTAAAAGGTGCCGTAAAGCGCGACTGTCGTAAAATCGGCCGTAAAGCGCGACTGTCGTAAAATCGGCCGTAAAGCGCGACTGTCGTAAAATCGGCCGTAAAGCGCGACTGTCGTAAAAGGTGCCGTAAAGCGCGACTGTCGTAAAAGGTGCCGTAAAGCGCGACTGTCGTAAAATGGGCCGTAAAGCGCGACTGTCGTAAAAGGTGCCGTAAAGCGCGACTGTCGTAAAAGGTGCCGTAAAGCGCGACTGTCGTAAAATCGGCCGTAAAGCGCGACTGTCGTAAAATCGGCCGTAAAACGCGACTGTCGTAAAACTGCCGTAAAGCGCGACTGTCGTAAAAGGTGCCGTAAAGCGCGACTGTCGTAAAATCGGCCGTAAAACGTGACTGTCGTAAAATCGGCCGTAAAGCGCGACTGTCGTAAAAGGAGCCGTAAAGCGCGACTGTCGTAAAATCGGCCGTAAAGCGCGACTGTCGTAAAATGGGCCGTAAAGCGCGACTGTCGTAAAACTGCCGTAAAGCGCGACTGTCGTAAAAGGTGCCGTAAAGCGCGACTGTCGTAAAATCGGCCGTAAAGCGCGACTGTCGTAAAAGGTGCCGTAAAGCGCGACTGTCGTAAAATCGGCCGTAAAGCGCGACTGTCGTAAAAGGTGCCGTAAATCGCGACTGTCGTAAAATCGGCCGTAAAGCCCGACTGTCGTAAAATCGGCCGTAAAGCGCGACTGTCGTAAAACTGCCGTAAAGCGCGACTGTCGTAAAATCGGCCGTAAAGCGCGACTGTCGTAAAATCGGCCGTAAAGCGCGACTGTCGTAAAAGGTGCCGTAAAGCGCGACTGTCGTAAAAGGTGCCGTAAAGCGCGACTGTCGTAAAATCGGCCGTAAAGCGCGACTGTCGTAAAAGGTGCCGTAAAGCGCGACTGTCGTAAAATCGGCCGTAAAGCGCGACTGTCGTAAAATCGGCCGTAAAGCGCGACTGTCGTAAAACTGCCGTAAAGCGCGACTGTCGTAAAAGGTGCCGTAAAGCGCGACTGTCGTAAAAGGTGCCGTAAAGCGCGACTGTCGTAAAAGGTGCCGTAAAGCGCGACTGTCGTAAAAGGTGCCGTAAAGCGCGACTGTCGTAAAACTGCCGTAAAGCGCGACTGTCGTAAAAGGTGCCGTAAAGCGCGACTGTCGTAAAAGGTGCCGTAAAGCGCGACTGTCGTAAAAGGTGCCGTAAAGCGCGACTGTCGTAAAAGGTGCCGTAAAGCGCGACTGTCGTAAAACTGCCGTAAAGCGCGACTGTCGTAAAATCGGCCGTAAAGCGCGACTGTCGTAAAAGGTGCCGTAAAGCGCGACTGTCGTAAAATCGGCCGTAAAGCGCGACTGTCGTAAAATGGGCCGTAAAGCGCGACTGTCGTAAAAGGTGCCGTAAAGCGCGACTGTCGTAAAAGGTGCCGTAAAGCGCGACTGTCGTAAAATCGGCCGTAAAGCGCGACTGTCGTAAAATCGGCCGTAAAACGCGACTGTCGTAAAACTGCCGTAAAGCGCGACTGTCGTAAAAGGTGCCGTAAAGCGCGACTGTCGTAAAATCGGCCGTAAAACGTGACTGTCGTAAAATCGGCCGTAAAGCGCGACTGTCGTAAAAGGAGCCGTAAAGCGCGACTGTCGTAAAATCGGCCGTAAAGCGCGACTGTCGTAAAATGGGCCGTAAAGCGCGACTGTCGTAAAACTGCCGTAAAGCGCGACTGTCGTAAAAGGTGCCGTAAAGCGCGACTGTCGTAAAAGGTGCCGTAAAGCGCGACTGTCGTAAAAGGTGCCGTAAAGCGCGACTGTCGTAAAATCGGCCGTAAAGCGCGACTGTCGTAAAAGGTGCCGTAAAGCGCGACTGTCGTAAAATCGGCCGTAAAGCCCGACTGTCGTAAAATCGGCCGTAAAGCGCGACTGTCGTAAAACTGCCGTAAAGCGCGACTGTCGTAAAATCGGCCGTAAAGCGCGACTGTCGTAAAAGGTGCCGTAAAGCCCGACTGTCGTAAAATCGGCCTTAAAGCGCGACTGTCGTAAAACTGCCGTAAAGCGCGACTGTCGTAAAAGGTGCCGTAAAGCGCGACTGTCGTAAAATCGGCCGTAAAGCGCGACTGTCGTAAAAGGAGCCGTAAAGCGCGACTGTCGTAAAACTGCCGTAAAGCCCGACTGTCGTAAAATCGGCCGTAAAGCGCGACTGTCGTAAAACTGCCGTAAAGCGCGACTGTCGTAAAAGGTGCCGTAAAGCGCGACTGTCGTAAAATCGGCCGTAAAGCGCGACTGTCGTAAAACTGCCGTAAAGCGCGACTGTCGTAAAAGGTGCCGTAAAGCGCGACTGTCGTAAAATCGGCCGTAAAGCGCGACTGTCGTAAAAGGTGCCGTAAAGCGCGACTGTCGTAAAATCGGCCGTAAAGCGCGACTGTCGTAAAAGGTGCCGTAAAGCGCGACTGTCGTAAAATCGGCCGTAAAGCGCGACTGTCGTAAAAGGTGCCGTAAAGCGCGACTGTCGTAAAAGGTGCCGTAAAGCGCGACTGTCGTAAAACTGCCGTAAAGCGCGACTGTCGTAAAATCGGCCGTAAAGCGCGACTGTCGTAAAAGGTGCCGTAAAGCGCGACTGTCGTAAAATCGGCCGTAAAGCGCGACTGTCGTAAAATGGGCCGTAAAGCGCGACTGTCGTAAAAGGTGCCGTAAAGCGCGACTGTCGTAAAAGGTGCCGTAAAGCGCGACTGTCGTAAAATCGGCCGTAAAGCGCGACTGTCGTAAAAGGTGCCGTAAAGCGCGACTGTCGTAAAATCGGCCGTAAAGCGCGACTGTCGTAAAATGGGCCGTAAAGCGCGACTGTCGTAAAAGGTGCCGTAAAGCGCGACTGTCGTAAAAGGTGCCGTAAAGCGCGACTGTCGTAAAATCGGCCGTAAAGCGCGACTGTCGTAAAATCGGCCGTAAAACGCGACTGTCGTAAAACTGCCGTAAAGCGCGACTGTCGTAAAAGGTGCCGTAAAGCGCGACTGTCGTAAAATCGGCCGTAAAGCGCGACTGTCGTAAAAGGAGCCGTAAAGCGCGACTGTCGTAAAATCGGCCGTAAAGCGCGACTGTCGTAAAATGGGCCGTAAAGCGCGACTGTCGTAAAACTGCCGTAAAGCGCGACTGTCGTAAAAGGTGCCGTAAAGCGCGACTGTCGTAAAAGGTGCCGTAAAGCGCGACTGTCGTAAAAGGTGCCGTAAAGCGCGACTGTCGTAAAATCGGCCGTAAAGCGCGACTGTCGTAAAAGGTGCCGTAAAGCGCGACTGTCGTAAAATCGGCCGTAAAGCCCGACTGTCGTAAAATCGGCCGTAAAGCGCGACTGTCGTAAAACTGCCGTAAAGCGCGACTGTCGTAAAATCGGCCGTAAAGCGCGACTGTCGTAAAAGGTGCCGTAAAGCCCGACTGTCGTAAAATCGGCCTTAAAGCGCGACTGTCGTAAAACTGCCGTAAAGCGCGACTGTCGTAAAAGGTGCCGTAAAGCGCGACTGTCGTAAAATCGGCCGTAAAGCGCGACTGTCGTAAAAGGAGCCGTAAAGCGCGACTGTCGTAAAACTGCCGTAAAGCCCGACTGTCGTAAAATCGGCCGTAAAGCGCGACTGTCGTAAAACTGCCGTAAAGCGCGACTGTCGTAAAAGGTGCCGTAAAGCGCGACTGTCGTAAAATCGGCCGTAAAGCGCGACTGTCGTAAAAGGTGCCGTGAAGCGCGACTGTCGTAAAATCGGCCGTAAAGCGCGACTGTCGTAAAATCGGCCGTAAAGCGCGACTGTCGTAAAACTGCCGTAAAGCGCGACTGTCGTAAAAGGTGCCGTAAAGCGCGACTGTCGTAAAACTGCCGTAAAGCGCGACTGTCGTAAAAGGTGCCGTAAAGCGCGACTGTCGTAAAACTGCCGTAAAGCGCGACTGTCGTAAAACTGCCGTAAAGCGCGACTGTCGTAAAACTGCCGTAAAGCGCGACTGTCGTAAAATCGGCCGTAAAGCGCGACTGTCGTAAAAGCGGCCGTAAAGCGCGACTGTCGTAAAAGGTGCCGTAAAGCGCGACTGTCGTAAAACTGCCGTAAAGCGCGACTGTCGTAAAACTGCCGTAAAGCGCGACTGTCGTAAAACTGCCGTAAAGCGCGACTGTCGTAAAATCGGCCGTAAAGCGCGACTGTCGTAAAAGCGGCCGTAAAGCGCGACTGTCGTAAAATCGGCCGTAAAGCGCGACTGTCGTAAAAGGTGCCGTAAAGCGCGACTGTCGTAAAATCGGCCGTAAAGCGCGACTGTCGTAAAAGGTGCCGTAAAGCGCGACTGTCGTAAAAGGTGCCGTAAAGCGCGACTGTCGTAAAATCGGCCGTAAAGCGCGACTGTCGTAAAATGGGCCGTAAAGCGCGACTGTCGTAAAAGGTGCCGTAAAGCGCGACTGTCGTAAAAGGTGCCGTAAAGCGCGACTGTCGTAAAATCGGCCGTAAAGCGCGACTGTCGTAAAATCGGCCGTAAAACGCGACTGTCGTAAAAGGTGCCGTAAAGCGCGACTGTCGTAAAATCGGCCGTAAAGCGCGACTGTCGTAAAAGGTGCCGTAATGCGCGACTGTCGTAAAAGGTGCCGTAAAGCGCGACTGTCGTAAAACTGCCGTAAAGCGCGACTGTCGTAAAATCGGCCGTAAAGCGCGACTGTCGTAAAATCGGCCGTAAAGCGTGACTGTCGTAAAAGGTGCCGTAAAGCGCGACTGTCGTAAAAGGTGCCGTAAAGCGCGACTGTCGTAAAACTGCCGTAAAGCGCGACTGTCGTAAAATCGGCCGTAAAGCGCGACTGTCGTAAAAGGTGCCGTAAAGCGCGACTGTCGTAAAAGGTGCCGTAAAGCGCGACTGTCGTAAAATCGGCCGTAAAGCGCGACTGTCGTAAAACTGCCGTAAAGCGCGACTGTCGTAAAATCGGCCGTAAAGCGCGACTGTCGTAAAAGGTGCCGTAAAGCGCGACTGTCGTAAAAGGTGCCGTAAAGCGCGACTGTCGTAAAACTGCCGTAAAGCGCGACTGTCGTAAAATCGGCCGTAAAGCGCGACTGTCGTAAAAGGTGCCGTAAAGCGCGACTGTCATAAAAGGTGCCGTAAAGCGCGACTGTCGTAAAATGGGCCGTAAAGCGCGACTGTCGTAAAACTGCCGTAAAGCGCGACTGTCGTAAAATCGGCCGTAAAGCGCGACTGTCGTAAAAGGTGCCGTAAAGCGCGACTGTCGTAAAAGGTGCCGTAAAGCGCGACTGTCGTAAAATCGGCCGTAAAGCGCGACTGTCGTAAAAGGTGCCGTAAAGCGCGACTGTCGTAAAATCGGCCGTAAAGCCCGACTGTCGTAAAATCGGCCGTAAAGCGCGACTGTCGTAAAACTGCCGTAAAGCGCGACTGTCGTAAAATCGGCCGTAAAGCGCGACTGTCGTAAAAGGTGCCGTAAAGCCCGACTGTCGTAAAATCGGCCTTAAAGCGCGACTGTCGTAAAACTGCCGTAAAGCGCGACTCTCGTAAAAGGTGCCGTAAAGCGCGACTGTCGTAAAATCGGCCGTAAAGCGCGACTGTCGTAAAATGGGCCGTAAAGCGCGACTGTCGTAAAACTGCCGTAAAGCCCGACTGTCGTAAAATCGGCCGTAAAGCGCGACTGTCGTAAAACTGCCGTAAAGCGCGACTGTCGTAAAAGGTGCCGTAAAGCGCGACTGTCGTAAAATCGGCCGTAAAGCGCGACTGTCGTAAAAGGTGCCGTGAAGCGCGACTGTCGTAAAATCGGCCGTAAAGCGCGACTGTCGTAAAAGGTGCCGTAAAGCGCGACTGTCGTAAAATCGGCCGTAAAGCGCGACTGTCGTAAAAGGTGCCGTGAAGCGCGACTGTCGTAAAATCGGCCGTAAAGCGCGACTGTCGTAAAATCGGCCGTAAAGCGCGACTGTCGTAAAACTGCCGTAAAGCGCGACTGTCGTAAAAGGTGCCGTAAAGCGCGACTGTCGTAAAACTGCCGTAAAGCGCGACTGTCGTAAAAGGTGCCGTAAAGCGCGACTGTCGTAAAACTGCCGTAAAGCGCGACTGTCGTAAAACTGCCGTAAAGCGCGACTGTCGTAAAACTGCCGTAAAGCGCGACTGTCGTAAAATCGGCCGTAAAGCGCGACTGTCGTAAAAGGTGCCGTAAAGCGCGACTGTCGTAAAATCGGCCGTAAAGCCCGACTGTCGTAAAATCGGCCGTAAAGCGCGACTGTCGTAAAACTGCCGTAAAGCGCGACTGTCGTAAAACTGCCGTAAAGCGCGACTGTCGTAAAATCGGCCGTAAAGCGCGACTGTCGTAAAAGGTGCCGTAAAGCGCGACTGTCGTAAAACTGCCGTAAAGCGCGACTGTCGTAAAATCGGCCGTAAAGCGCGACTGTCGTAAAAGGTGCCGTAAAGCGCGACTGTCGTAAAATCGGCCGTAAAGCCCGACTGTCGTAAAATCGGCCGTAAAGCGCGACTGTCGTAAAACTGCCGTAAAGCGCGACTGTCGTAAAAGGTGCCGTAAAGCGCGACTGTCGTAAAATCGGCCGTAAAGCGCGACTGTCGTAAAAGGTGCCGTAAAGCGCGACTGTCGTAAAATCGGCCGTAAAGCGCGACTGTCGTAAAATCGGCCGTAAAGCGCGACTGTCGTAAAAGGTGCCGTAAAGCGCGACTGTCGTAAAAGGTGCCGTAAAGCGCGACTGTCGTAAAATCGGCCGTAAAGCGCGACTGTCGTAAAATCGGCCGTAAAGCGCGACTGTCGTAAAACTGCCGTAAAGCGCGACTGTCGTAAAAGGTGCCGTAAAGCGCGACTGTCGTAAAAGGTGCCGTAAAGCGCGACTGTCGTAAAACTGCCGTAAAGCGCGACTGTCGTAAAATCGGCCGTAAAGCGCGACTGTCGTAAAAGGTGCCGTAAAGCGCGACTGTCGTAAAATCGGCCGTAAAGCGCGACTGTCGTAAAATGGGCCGTAAAGCGCGACTGTCGTAAAAGGTGCCGTAAAGCGCGACTGTCGTAAAAGGTGCCGTAAAGCGCGACTGTCGTAAAATCGGCCGTAAAGCGCGACTGTCGTAAAATCGGCCGTAAAACGCGACTGTCGTAAAACTGCCGTAAAGCGCGACTGTCGTAAAAGGTGCCGTAAAGCGCGACTGTCGTAAAATCGGCCGTAAAACGTGACTGTCGTAAAATCGGCCGTAAAGCGCGACTGTCGTAAAAGGAGCCGTAAAGCGCGACTGTCGTAAAATCGGCCGTAAAGCGCGACTGTCGTAAAATCGGCCGTAAAGCGCGACTGTCGTAAAATGGGCCGTAAAGCGCGACTGTCGTAAAAGGTGCCGTAAAGCGCGACTGTCGTAAAAGGTGCCGTAAAGCGCGACTGTCGTAAAATCGGCCGTAAAGCGCGACTGTCGTAAAAGGAGCCGTAAAGCGCGACTGTCGTAAAATCGGCCGTAAAGCGCGACTGTCGTAAAAGGTGCCGTAAAGCGCGACTGTCGTAAAAGGTGCCGTAAAGCGCGACTGTCGTAAAAGGTGCCGTAAAACGCGACTGTCGTAAAAGGTGCCGTAAAGCGCGACTGTCGTAAAATCGGCCGTAAAGCGCGACTGTCGTAAAATCGGCCGTAAAACGCGACTGTCGTAAAAGGTGCCGTAAAGCGCGACTGTCGTAACAGGTGCCGTAAAGCGCGACTGTCGTAAAATCGGCCGTAAAACGTGACTGTCGTAAAATCGGCCGTAAAGCGCGACTGTCGTAAAAGCGGCCGTAAAGCGCGACTGTCGTAAAATCGGCCGTAAAGCGCGACTGTCGTAAAAGGTGCCGTAAAGCGCGACTGTCGTAAAATCGGCCGTAAAGCGCGACTGTCGTAAAATCGGCCGTAAAGCGCGACTGTCGTAAAACTGCCGTAAAGCGCGACTGTCGTAAAATCGGCCGTAAAGCGCGACTGTCGTAAAAGGTGCCGTAAAGCGCGACTGTCGTAAAATCGGCAGTAAAGCCCGACTGTCGTAAAATCGGCCGTAAAGCGCGACTGTCGTAAAACTGCCGTAAAGCGCGACTGTCGTAAAATCGGCCGTAAAGCGCGACTGTCGTAAAAGCGGCCGTAAAGCGCGACTGTCGTAAAATCGGCCGTAAAGCGCGACTGTCGTAAAAGGTGCCGTAAAGCGCGACTGTCGTAAAATCGGCCGTAAAGCGCGACTGTCGTAAAATCGGCCGTAAAGCGCGACTGTCGTAAAAGGTGCCGTAAAGCGCGACTGTCGTAAAATCGGCCGTAAAGCGCGACTGTCGTAAAATGGGCCGTAAAGCGCGACTGTCGTAAAAGGTGCCGTAAAGCGCGACTGTCGTAAAAGGTGCCGTAAAGCGCGACTGTCGTAAAATCGGCCGTAAAGCGCGACTGTCGTAAAATCGGCCGTAAAACGCGACTGTCGTAAAAGGTGCCGTAAAGCGCGACTGTCGTAAAATCGGCCGTAAAGCGCGACTGTCGTAAAACTGCCGTAAAGCGCGACTGTCGTAAAAGGTGCCGTAAAGCGCGACTGTCGTAAAAGGTGCCGTAAAGCGCGACTGTCGTAAAAGGTGCCGTAAAGCGCGACTGTCGTAAAAGGTGCCGTAAAGCGCGACTGTCGTAAAACTGCCGTAAAGCGCGACTGTCGTAAAATCGGCCGTAAAGCGCGACTGTCGTAAAAGGTGCCGTAAAGCGCGACTGTCGTAAAATCGGCCGTAAAGCGCGACTGTCGTAAAATGGGCCGTAAAGCGCGACTGTCGTAAAAGGTGCCGTAAAGCGCGACTGTCGTAAAAGGTGCCGTAAAGCGCGACTGTCGTAAAATCGGCCGTAAAGCGCGACTGTCGTAAAAGGTGCCGTAAAGCGCGACTGTCGTAAAATCGGCCGTAAAGCCCGACTGTCGTAAAATCGGCCGTAAAGCGCGACTGTCGTAAAACTGCCGTAAAGCGCGACTGTCGTAAAATCGGCCGTAAAGCGCGACTGTCGTAAAAGGTGCCGTAAAGCCCGACTGTCGTAAAATCGGCCTTAAAGCGCGACTGTCGTAAAACTGCCGTAAAGCGCGACTGTCGTAAAAGGTGCCGTAAAGCGCGACTGTCGTAAAATCGGCCGTAAAGCGCGACTGTCGTAAAAGGAGCCGTAAAGCGCGACTGTCGTAAAACTGCCGTAAAGCCCGACTGTCGTAAAATCGGCCGTAAAGCGCGACTGTCGTAAAACTGCCGTAAAGCGCGACTGTCGTAAAAGGTGCCGTAAAGCGCGACTGTCGTAAAATCGGCCGTAAAGCGCGACTGTCGTAAAAGGTGCCGTGAAGCGCGACTGTCGTAAAATCGGCCGTAAAGCGCGACTGTCGTAAAATCGGCCGTAAAGCGCGACTGTCGTAAAACTGCCGTAAAGCGCGACTGTCGTAAAAGGTGCCGTAAAGCGCGACTGTCGTAAAACTGCCGTAAAGCGCGACTGTCGTAAAAGGTGCCGTAAAGCGCGACTGTCGTAAAACTGCCGTAAAGCGCGACTGTCGTAAAACTGCCGTAAAGCGCGACTGTCGTAAAACTGCCGTAAAGCGCGACTGTCGTAAAATCGGCCGTAAAGCGCGACTGTCGTAAAAGGTGCCGTAAAGCGCGACTGTCGTAAAATCGGCCGTAAAGCCCGACTGTCGTAAAATCGGCCGTAAAGCGCGACTGTCGTAAAACTGCCGTAAAGCGCGACTGTCGTAAAACTGCCGTAAAGCGCGACTGTCGTAAAATCGGCCGTAAAGCGCGACTGTCGTAAAAGGTGCCGTAAAGCGCGACTGTCGTAAAAGGTGCCGTAAAGCGCGACTGTCGTAAAATCGGCCGTAAAGCGCGACTGTCGTAAAAGGTGCCGTAAAGCGCGACTGTCGTAAAATCGGCCGTAAAGCCCGACTGTCGTAAAATCGGCCGTAAAGCGCGACTGTCGTAAAACTGCCGTAAAGCGCGACTGTCGTAAAAGGTGCCGTAAAGCGCGACTGTCGTAAAATCGGCCGTAAAGCGCGACTGTCGTAAAAGGTGCCGTAAAGCGCGACTGTCGTAAAATCGGCCGTAAAGCGCGACTGTCGTAAAAGGTGCCGTAAAGCGCGACTGTCGTAAAAGGTGCCGTAAAGCGCGACTGTCGTAAAATCGGCCGTAAAGCGCGACTGTCGTAAAATCGGCCGTAAAGCGCGACTGTCGTAAAACTGCCGTAAAGCGCGACTGTCGTAAAAGGTGCCGTAAAGCGCGACTGTCGTAAAAGGTGCCGTAAAGCGCGACTGTCGTAAAAGGTGCCGTAAAGCGCGACTGTCGTAAAAGGTGCCGTAAAGCGCGACTGTCGTAAAACTGCCGTAAAGCGCGACTGTCGTAAAATCGGCCGTAAAGCGCGACTGTCGTAAAAGGTGCCGTAAAGCGCGACTGTCATAAAAGGTGCCGTAAAGCGCGACTGTCGTAAAATCGGCCGTAAAGCGCGACTGTCGTAAAATCGGCCGTAAAGCGCGACTGTCGTAAAATCGGCCGTAAAGCGCGACTGTCGTAAAAGGAGCCGTAAAGCGCGACTGTCGTAAAATCGGCCGTAAAGCGCGACTGTCGTAAAATCGGCCGTAAAGCGCGACTGTCGTAAAAGGTGCCGTAAAGCGCGACTGTCGTAAAATCGGCCGTAAAGCGCGACTGTCGTAAAACTGCCGTAAAGCGTGACTGTCGTAAAATCGGCCGTAAAGCGCGACTGTCGTAAAATGGGCCGTAAAGCGCGACTGTCGTAAAAGGTGCCGTAAAGCGCGACTGTCGTAAAAGGTGCCGTAAAGCGCGACTGTCGTAAAATCGGCCGTAAAGCGCGACTGTCGTAAAAGGTGCCGTAAAGCGCGACTGTCGTAAAAGGTGCCGTAAAGCGCGACTGTCGTAAAATCGGCCGTAAAGCGCGACTGTCGTAAAATCGGCCGTAAAGCGCGACTGTCGTAAAAGGTGCCGTAAAGCGCGACTGTCGTAAAACTGCCGTAAAGCGCGACTGTCGTAAAATCGGCCGTAAAGCGCGACTGTCGTAAAAGGTGCCGTAAAGCGCGACTGTCGTAAAAGGTGCCGTAAAGCGCGACTGTCGTAAAATCGGCCGTAAAGCGCGACTGTCGTAAAATCGGCCGTAAAGCGCGACTGTCGTAAAAGGTGCCGTAAAGCGCGACTGTCGTAAAACTGCCGTAAAGCGCGACTGTCGTAAAATCGGCCGTAAAGCGCGACTGTCGTAAAACTGCCGTAAAGCGCGACTGTCGTAAAATCGGCCGTAAAGCGCGACTGTCGTAAAAGGTGCCGTGAAGCGCGACTGTCGTAAAAGGTGCCGTAAAGCGCGACTGTCGTAAAATCGGCCGTAAAGCGCGACTGTCGTAAAACTGCCGTAAAGCGCGACTGTCGTAAAATCGGCCGTAAAGCGCGACTGTCGTAAAAGGTGCCGTAAAGCGCGACTGTCGTAAAATCGGCCGTAAAGCGCGACTGTCGTAAAAGGTGCCGTAAAGCGCGACTGTCGTAAAAGGTGCCGTGAAGCGCGACTGTCGTAAAATCGGCCGTAAAGCGCGACTGTCGTAAAAGGTGCCGTAAAGCGCGACTGTCGTAAAACTGCCGTAAAGCGCGACTGTCGTAAAATCGGCCGTAAAGCGCGACTGTCGTAAAAGGTGCCGTAAAGCGCGACTGTCGTAAAATCGGCCGTAAAGCGCGACTGTCGTAAAAGGTGCCGTAAAGCGCGACTGTCGTAAAAGGTGCCGTAAAGCGCGACTGTCGTAAAATCGGCCGTAAAACGCGACTGTCGTAAAACTGCCGTAAAGCGCGACTGTCGTAAAATCGGCCGTAAAACGCGACTGTCGTAAAAGGTGCCGTAAAGCGCGACTGTCGTAAAAGGTGCCGTAAAGCGCGACTGTCGTAAAACTGCCGTAAAGCGCGACTGTCGTAAAAGGTGCCATGTTGCCGGAATCCACGTGTCGGCATGGACGCCGCCATCTTGCCGGAAACCACGTGTCGGCATGGGCGTCGCCATCTTGCCCAAAACCACGTGATCGTTTGGGCACCGCCATCTTGCCGGAAACCACGTGTCTGCACAGGCGCCGCCATCTTGCCGGAAACCACGTGTCGGCATGGGCGCCGCCATCTTGGCGGAATCCACGTGTCGGCATGGGCGCCGCCATCTTGCCGGAAACCACGTGTCTGCATGGGCGCCGCCATCTTGCCGGAAACCACGTGTCAGCATGGGCGCCGCCATCTTGGATTAGGGTTAGTTTTAATCGGTAATTTTAACAGTTAGGGTTAATTTTAAAGCTCTTTTAGGATTATTTAAGGATTTTTTTAAAGGTTCTTGGGGGATTTTTACGGGTGTTTTAGGTGTTTTTTTAAAAGTAGGGCATTTGGAGTGTATTCGGAGGCTATTTTTAGGGTTCTGCGGGGTGTTTAAGATACATTTTCTCTCTCTCTTTCTAACTTTGTTTTCCTTTCTAGCTTTAGTTTAAAAATGCAGCAGTAGAAACTTTCAGGCTCCTTGGGACTAAAGGAAAAAAATAAAAAATTGAAAAATACAAAACAAACACTTTACTCCCCGGGAGCCTGAAATTTTCTACTGCTGCACCGGACATATAGTTTTTATTCTTTTTACTATATACACTAGATAGGAACCCCACCCTCTCCTAATCAGGACCTCCAGCGGACACCAATCAAGCCTAATCAGTCTCGCCTACCACTAGACACCACCCCTATACCCAGGCACCCACCCCGTCACCAAGCCCCGCCCCTAGGTCCCACCCCCCAAACCGCAGCACTGCCCTTAGCCAAGCCCGCGCCGACCTGGCCCTAGCCGCCCCCAGGCACCGCCCCCTGTCGGCCACCCCCGACACCACCCCTCCCCTGGGCGCCGCGGTCCCCGGGCGCCGCCCCAACCCTACCCGAGCCCCCGACCCCGGGCACCGCCCCCGGCACCGCCCCCCGTCGCCGTGCCCCCGCCCCCCGTCGCCGTGCCCCCGCCCCCGGGCACCGACCCTTCGTCGCCGGGCCTCGGCGGCCAGAGGCCGCCCCGACGCCTTAGATGCCCCTCCCCGCGACGCCGCCGGCCTCACGCGAACCGGAATATCATTCCGGCCCCCGGGGACCCGCGGAAAGTGCAAAAATCCCTGGAAAAATCGAGAAAAAAGATCCGGTCATGGGGGCCGCCATCTTGCCGGAAACCACGTGTTGGCATGGGCGCCGCCATCTTGCCGGAAACCACGTGTCGGCATGGGCGCCGCCATCTTGCCGGAATCTACGTGTCGGCATGGGCGCCGCCATCTTGCCGGAAACCACGTGTCGGCATGGGCGCCGCCATCTTGCCGGAAACCACGTGTCTTCATCAGCGCCGCCATCTATCCGAGCCCTGAGGCTACCCCGACGCCTTAGATGCCCCTCCCCGCGACGCCGCCGGCCTCACGCGAACCGGAATATCATGCCGGCCCCCGGAGACCCGCGGAAAGCGCAAAAATCCCTGCAAAAATCGAGAAAAAAGATCCGGTCGTGGGGGCCGCCATCTTGCCGGAAACCACGTGTTGGCGTGGGCGCCGCCATCTATCCGAGCCTAGAGGCTACCCCGACGCCTTAGATGCCCCTCCCCGCGACGCCGCCGGCCTCACCCGAACCGGAATATCATTCCGGCCCCCGGGGACCCGCGGAAAGCGCAAAAATCCCGGCAGAAATCGAGAAAAAACATCTGGTCATGGGCACCGCCATCTTGCCGGAAACCACGTGTCGGCATGGGCGCCGCCATCTTGCCGGACTCCACGTGTCGGTATGGGCGCCGCCATCTTGCCGGAAACCACGTGTCGGCATGGTCGCCGCCATCTTGCCGGAAACCACGTGTCGGCACGGGCGCCGCCATCTTGGATTAGGGTTAGTTTTAATCGGTAATTTTAACAGTTAGGGTTAATTTTAACGCTCTTTTTGGATTATTTAAGGATTTTTTAAAGGTTCTTGGGGGATTTTTACGGGTGTTTTAGGTGTTTTTTAAAAGTAGGGCATTTGGAGTGTATTCGGAGGCTATTTTTAGGGTTCTGCGGGGTGTTTAAGATACATTTTCTCTCTCTCTTTCTAACTTTGTTTTCCTTTCTAGCTTTAGTTTAAAAAAGCAGCAGTAGAAAAGTTATTTACGGTTAGGTTTATTTGAGTTTTTATTAGGGTTCAATGGTGTGGGATGTTTGTTCTGTTAGTAATAGAAATAGGTTTTGTTTTGATGTGCTGCGATGGGATGAGCGTGTGCTGCGTACTGGTGCTGACAAAGGTACAGTATTTTTATGGCTCTGATGTGTCGGGTTAATGAATTTATATGGTCTAATATGTCGATGAAAATAAAAATAAATATACATTTAAAAATAAATATAAAATTATAGTGGTAAACAGAAATATAGAAATCAAATAGATAAATACATAAAACTATAATATATTGTATATTATTGTAACATAACATATAAATTATAGTCTATTATATATATAAACAAAGATATATAACTATAGAATGTAAATATAAAAACAGTAAAATATATTGGAGATTTTTTTTTTGTTTTTTTAGGTTATAGGCTGGGTTTTATAATAAATGTGGTGGTGGGCTTTGCTGCAGCTGGAATTTGTATCTATTTCAGGAAGCGTCATATAGTATATCCTGCAATTTAATAGATCCCCTGCTATGTTAGTTGTAGTGGAAGAAGCTGAATGAAACCAGGACACTGAACTTTGGTGCACCAAACCCCTGCCAATAACAGGTTTTCAAATAACAAACCCACAGTTTACAACAATGGTAAAATCCCAGCCTACAAAAATACCAAACTCCCAGCCAAAAAAAAATACTAAAAACTTGGCCTACAAAAATATCGAACAAACCAGCCTATAAAAAACTGCATTTCAAAATACCAGAACAACCTAGTTTCAAAATAATAGGAAACCCAATTTCAAGGTACACAGGAGCTGAGGGCTGCGGGGCAGAGGGACCGGTTGAGGGGTAAAGGGAGAGGCCTTGAGGGCTGGACAGTCCAGTGGAGATCAGGGGTACAGGATACAGCTGTACCACCCCCTCACCCCAGCCCTAACCTCAGCCTAACCAGCTCCCCTAAAAACAGCCTTTTCCCCCAACAGCAGCACAACACAGCAACCCTAACAGCGAGACCAGAGAGCAACCCTCACACACCAGGACAATGACAGAACCCTCAGAGAACAACAGACCCACTGTGGCTAGAGAGCAACAGGTAGAGTTTGGAGACTGAGCACGTCTTTTTGAGTTTTTTTCCCAGGACTTTTAAAGGTATTTAGGGAATTTTGGAAGGGACTTCTCTGGGACTTTTTAGGGTATTGTTGGGGCTTTTTCAAAGCCATTCTGTGATTCCCTAGAAATTTTGAAGATTATGGTCAGGGTCAGAGGAAACACCCTCTGAAAAGGCAGAGTTTTAGGACTGCAGTGGAATGCTTTAGAAAGGGGTCAGCGGTGGCACAGCAGGTCGGGTCCCACACTGCCAGTCCAAAGGTTGTAAGTTTTAGACCCAGCTAAGTTGTTGTGGTCAGGGTTAGATGCTCTCAGCTTTGGTCTGGGAGAATTTCTGCACAGAAAAACTCACCCCCTGAGTTTGCTGATGCCAGTTTGCAGGAGGTGCTTGGCACTGCCAGAGCAGCCCGAGTTCTCGGTGGGGGCAGCTTTGCTCCTGGAGAAATCCTGTGCTGGCCCTCTTCCCTGTAAAACCAAACTCACCCCTGCTGCGTGTCGACGTCCATCCGCAGGAGGCACATGGCACTCCGAGGGCAGCAAGAGTTCTTGGTGTTGGCAGCTGCGGACTGCGAGAAATTGTTCTCTGCAGTTTTGGAGGCCGAATCGCAGTTTCTGCCATGTGCACACAGAGAGGAAAGGCTGTTAATTTCCTTAGAAAGGAAAGCCGGGCACCCCATGGTTTAAGGGGCAGACAAAGGGCTGTGTAGGGGAAGGAGCTCCTCACAGGACCTTTCTTCACCTCAGCCCCCACTCCAAGGTCTAGCAGGCCCCCGTGTGACAAGCTGCTTTCAGAGGGTTGCCCGGGCACACCTTCACAGGCTGCTGCTAGGCCAGAGGGACTAACGGGGACGGTCGGAGCATCCAGCACGGACTAGGAAACAGCCAGACCCACCTGGGCACTGAGCATCACTTCGAGAAAACGCCAAGGGAAGAGCCCTTTTGGCCAAGGGCCAGCAACTGAGCAGGCCAGGCAGCAAGTGGGGTTCCAGGAGAGGGCTTTCAACTTTCCCCTTTTAAGTGTCAGTCCCTCTCCAAAGCCCCCAGACCCTCCAGAGCACTCCCAGAAAGGAGAGAGGTTATTAGGAGAAAGAGAGTTTATAAAAAAGGGAAAAAGCTTCATTTTCCATTAGTTTTTGTGTTCAAACTGGTAGGGACTTGGATTCCCCTGCAATTTTAATGGTCTCAGTTGAAAGAATCCCTGCCTTTTCTATGCTGTTAGGGGTGTTAATTGACAGGGAGTCCTCATTCTCTATTATTTGGCAATTTACAAAGAAGGGGAAAATCTTGACAATGTTTCTTATGGGTTTGAATTAAGGGTAGCCACCCCTTTTTGTTGTCCTGAGGCCCAAATTGAGGGAGAAGGCCAGCTATCCCTCCATCCTAAGGGTTTGAACTGAGGGAAAAATCCTTCTTTTTTCATCACTGGAGAGATTTAAAGTGTGGAAAGCCCCTCTTTTCCCAATATTTAAGGAGAGCAAATTAAAGGGCAGAAACTATTTATTTGCCATTGTATTAGCTTCAGTAGAGGTAACTGCCCCATTTCCTCTTTTTAAGGAGTTCACTGGAAGGAAGCTCTGCCTTTTTCAGCATCTTAAGGGTTTAAAACTACATTTCAGGGCACTTCTTTCTATGCTGTAGGACCAAGTATCTCAGAGAAGGATGAGCCTCACATGCCCTTAACCCTTACACTGCCTGGGAGGCTTTTATTTTTCTTATTTTTCCTTATAATGTAGATAGCCTAAATTAGAGGTCCCAAGGAGACTTAGACTATTCATACCATTAGTATTCTTCTCCACCCAGCTTAGTCACATGGGAAATACTACTTAGTAGCCACTAAGGAATAATTACCTAAGTTAACAGCAAATTACCCAATCTATCTAGTTATGCTGCCTAAACAGAAAGTTTTATTTCTTACCAGTTTGCTGCCCTTTTGCTCCAAGCAGTTTTACAAAAAAGAAAGCAATGTTATTTTTCTGAAGAGCTTTCTTCTATAACAAGCACTTTACTCCCCTTGAATTTGAGTCAGAGAGGCCAAACAGCTGCAGCTGCTCTGAGGGCTATTATACTCGGTGGGATTTGCCCCCTCCCTTTTCGTGGGTGCCATGGGGATGAGAGGCGGGCACAATCAGGGGTATATTAACCCCAGCCTTGGCTGTGGGGCTTCATTCCCTCTCCAGGATGTGCTGGGGTAAGAGCTCTCCTCTCATTTCAGAGAAGAGGCTCTTTCAGCTCATCTCAACTTCTTTCCAGCAGGTGTTTCTGGGCATCTAAAGCATAGAGGCTTTGAAGATTCTGTGAAGTAAACAGCATGGAATACAGGGAGTATTTAGACTCATGATTTTGGCTTTTGTGTTTAGGGGTGGTAAAGTGCATTTGTAATTTCTGGCTTTGTTCTTGTTTTGTATTTTTTTTAGGAGGAGCGCAGCATCCAGAGATTCCTGGTTGTGTCAAGTACAACACTTTTTTCAGCATCATGTCACAAGAGGGATCTGCCCAGTGTCAAGGATGATGTCTGAGATTGAGGCATCAGGTGAGTTGAGGATTGTGATTAGGAGAGGGAATGTGAGCAGGCATACAGTTAGGAATTATTGTGGGTGGGGGGAGGTTTGAAGGTAGCAGGGTGAAAAAGGATGTTTATTTGAGGACCCCCCCTAAGGCTTCTCAGAAGCCTAGCAGAGGTATTCCCATGTCCTACAGCACACAAGGTTATCTACTGCAATCATAGGAATGCTATCCAACTTTGCCTTTCTCTAACCCAGGTGCCACTGCTAATAAAGGCCACAGCCTTGGAATCAGGGTGAAGCTGGAGCCTAAAGCAGCCAGGCACACTCAGGAGAGGGCAAGTAGCTGACTTGCTGGGATTTCTGTCTCTCTGTCTTCTCTATCTCGCTCTCTTCTTTTTCTCTCTGTTTTTTTCTCTGTCTTCTTTTCTCTCTGTTTCCCTCTGTCTTTTTTTTCCCTGTCTCTTCCTCTTCTTTTCACTCTTTTTCCTTCTCTCTATTTTTTTCAGCCTTTACTTCTCTCTCTCTTCTCTCTCTCTCTCTCTCTCTCTTTTCTCTCTCTCTCTCTCTTTTCTCTCTCTCTCTCTCTCTCTCTAACTTTGTTTTCCTTTCTAGCTTTAGTTTAAAAAAGCAGCAGTAGAAACTTTCAGGCTCCCGGGGAGTAAAGGAAAAAAATAAAAAATTTAAAAATACAAAACAAACCCTTTATTCCCCAGGAGCCTGAAATTTTCTACTGCTGCACCGGACATATAGTTTTTATTCTTTTTACTATATACATTATATAGGAACCCCACCCTCTCCTAATCAGTACCCCCAGCTGACACCAATCAAGCCTAATCAGCACCCCCAGCTGACACCAATCAAGCCTAATCAGTACCCCCAGCTGACACACCCCCAGCTGACACCAATCAAGCCTAATCAGTACCCCCAGCTGACACCAATCAAGCCTAATCAGTACCCCCAGCTGACACCCCCCCAGCTGACACCAATCAAGCCTAATCAGTACCCCCAGCTGACACCAATCAAGCCTAATCAGTACCCCCAGCTGACACACCCCCAGCTGACACCAATCAAGCCTAATCAGTACCCCCAGCTGACACCAATCAAGCCTAATCAGTACCCCCAGCTGATACCAATCAAGCCTAATCAGTACCCCCAGCTGACACCCCCCCAGCTGACACCAATCAAGCCTAATCAGTACCCCCAGCTGACACCAATCAAGCCTAATCAGTACCCCCAGCTGACACCCCCCCAGCTGACACCAATCAAGCCTAATCAGTACCCCCAGCTGACACCAATCAAGCCTAATCAGTACCCCCAGCTGACACACCCCCAGCTGACACCAATCAAGCCTAATCAGTACCCCCAGCTGACACCAATCAAGCCTAATCAGTACCCCCAGCTGATACCAATCAAGCCTAATCAGTACCCCCAGCTGACACACCCCCAGCTGACACCAATCAAGCCTAATCAGTGCCCCCAGCTGACACCCCCCCAGCTGACACCAATCAAGCCTAATCAGTACCCCCAGCTGACACCAATCAAGCCTAATCAGTCTCACCTACCACTAGACAGCACCCCTATACCCAAGCACCGACCCTGTCACCAAGC